>NC_029778.3:64048043-64054747 GCF_000817695.3 Arachis duranensis
ATTAATATCTCCAAGCTTTGATGGAGTTCTTCACAAACCATGGGCTCCCAATGTTGATCCTCATGTGTTCCCGGATCCTATTTTGTCTTCACACCCATCTCCAAGTTGATTATCATTAATCCATGTGGGTGGTGGGCAAGGTGAATTCTCAACAAAGTGACCAAACATCCTTCTAGACCCATGTACTCTAGTTATACACCAACCTTTGCTATCAATCTTTGGACATGTGACCATAATGAACCTAGGATGATGCTTCCAACCATTAACCATCTCCTTTTTACTCTTAAAGCCACAAATATATCTAAGTTGACCATCCGTTTCAAGCAAACCATATTCAAGGGAAATAATAAAGCTTGAGTATAAGGAATTTACCCACTTGAATGAGAGAGTGGATGGTGGTGGCTTGGGGAGAGGTGTCTCCAATGTGCTAGCAAGCTCTACTCCCTTGTTTGCTTCCTTGTCAATCTCCACCTCTTCATAAACTTCTTCACTTTCAGTCCTTTGTTCATCATTTTCATCCCACTCTTCTCCATCACTCAAATCATAAATGGGAGGACGAGAGAAATCTACCTCCATATCACTTTCAAATTTATTAGGAGAAAGTTCTTCAAATTCAAAGGATTCTTCATCAAGAAGATTGGATGCATGATCTTCATCACCAAGGGAACTCAATTCTTGCTTCACTCCTTCCAAGTCTTCATATGGGATATGCCTTGGAGGTTGTGCACATTCCTCCTCAACATCAACTTCAATCTTCTTGGAGGAGTTTTCATAACTCTAGGTTCCCATAGAGGATCTGCATCTCCTAAGTCTTCAACCACTTCTTCCTTTTCTTCAATGGTCATAGGTTCCTCTAATTGTTCTAACACAAAGTAGCATTCCTCCTTTTCCATCGAAGTTTCCAATCTCCCCTTTAAGCTATGCTCCTCTTTAGATTCTCCACATGGAGCCATGGGAGTTCCTTGAGTGTCCAAAAGTTGGGATGCTAGCCGATTTACCACCTCATCTAAGGCGGTCATGAATTGTTGCACATCCCTTGTCATCTCCTCTTGTCCTTGAAGAAGAACACCGATGGTTTCATCCATTAGAGATTGGGGTGGATGGGAGGGTTCATCATTTTGGAGAAAGGGTTCATTATAGGAAGGTGGTTTTTCTTGGTAAGGTGGTGGTGTGTATTGAGGTGGTTCTTGGGAGTAGTAATCTTGGAATTGTGGTTCCATGTATGGCTCATATGGTTCAAAAGGAGGTTGGTATGGTGGGTAAGGATCATGGTCATATGGAGGTGTTTGGTGAAAAGAGGCTTGTGAGTATGGTTGAGGGCTATGTTGAGGGTATGATTCATAGGCATATGGTGGTGGTTCTTGAAAGTCACAAGGAGATTCACCATAGCCATTTGATTCCTTCATAGTTCATTGGTGGAGGTTGTTGCCAAGAAGATTGATCATATGCATATGGCTCCTCCCACCTTTGGTTGTCCCATCCTTGATACATATCTCCATTATAGTCCTCATCACCTACAACATAGTTGTAATCACACTCATAGCCAAAGTGAGAATTCATGGTAGCAAGAGAAAATAAGAAACAAAAACTAATAAGAAATAATGAAATAAAATACTAAGACTAGCAAAAACTAACAAGCAATCTAAAAAGCAAGCTATTCACAATATTCACATATATACAATAACCAATAACATAACACCATTGCAACTCCCCGGCAACGGCGCCATTTTGATGATTGAATTTTTTGACGGTATAGAATTTCACAAATGAATTCTCGTTGCAAGTATAGTTCCTAAACCAATCAAAAATCCTTTCATACAAAAGATTGTTTGTCACTAAAACAAACCCCTAAATTTATAAACCAAAGTATTCAAACCTCGGGTCATTTTCCCTAGGAATTACAATAAAGTGCCTTGTTATTGGTTAGAAATGTTACCTATCAACAAAGGAATTAGATAACTCAAGTGTCACTAATTACTCTACCTAGGCCAAGAGGAACAAAATCTATACTATATCTAGAAGAGGCATTTCAACAAACACATAAAAGGCAATAAAAGTAAACAACATAAATTGCAAGAATTAAAGAAAGATCTAACTACAAAGGCAAGAGATCAACAATAGAAAAGCAAAGAAGAACAATTATTATGAATTACCTCTTATTGAATTGAAAGAAAATGGAAAGAACAATACTAGATCTATAACAAAATACAAGAACAACATAAAGGAAATTACAACCAAAGAATGGAAGAAGAATGAATGTAACAACAAGGAATTGAAAAGATAGAAGTAGAAGAAGATGAATTAAAATCTAGATCTAAGAACTAAACCTAATCCTAATCCTAATCCTAGAGAGAAGTGAGAGCTTCTCTCTCTAGAAACTAACTCTAAACTAATCCTAATGTGTGTGAATGATTGGGATCCCCTTTGCTCTTCAATCCTTGGCTTTAAATAGCATCTTTGGCGCCAAAGTTGGTTGGGATTGGGCCCCACAACCCTTCAGAATTTGTTGGCCACGTTTTCATTAAAAAATCATAAAACGGCACCGACGCGTACGTGCACATCACGCGTACGCGTCCATGGGGTGATTCGCAGGTGCGCGCAAGCGCCAGGTGCGCGTGCGCGTCCATGGGCGAGTTCAACTTCTTTGACTTTTCATGATTTCTCCACTTTGCATGCTTTCCCTCTTCACTCCTTTGATCCATTCTTAGCCCTTTTCAATCTGAAATCACTAACAAACATATCAAGGCATCTAGTGGAATCAAAGGTGAATTGAATTTAGCTAATTTAAGGTCTAGAAAGCATGTTTTCACATCTAAGCACAAATTAGGAGACAATCACAAAACTATGCTATTTCATTGAATAAATGTGGGTAAAAGGTCATAAAATCCCCTAAAATCAATACAAGATAAACCGTCAAAATGGGGTTTATCGTTTACCGACAGAGAACCACTAAGTATTTTTATCAGTTCGTCGATGAGTTTGTCAGATTTGAAGAACAGCATCTTGGAGAAGCTTGGCGTGTTGGGTAGCAAGTGGGTGAAGAAACTATTCTACAAGATTCCCATGGCGGTTGTCTCGACCGGTGTTCAGTATGAAACCTTTGCGGTTAAGGCTGATGAAGATATTAGGGTTCTGTTCTACTTTGTAAGGAGTTTTCCGGAGATCAGAATCCATGAGTTGTTCGCGAAGTTGGAGGTTGGTGTCGATAGTTCTGGGGCATCCGCTCCAGTTCCTTGCCCAACTGCCGCGGGTGGTGCATCTAGTTCGATGCCTGCGGTCAGACCCTATTTTTCGCCGGTTCAATCACCTTCGTTTGCAGCTGATTTAGACCGAACAGAGGTTGTTGGTTCTGTACCTTTGGAGAATGCAGCAGTCATTGAGCCTCCCAATGTTGTGGGCACCGGTGGTGGCCTCGTACCTTATATCGAAGACTTTGGTGGACCTGATCAAGTAGAGAATGCAATGCGTGACGATGAGTCTGACCAGGAGCCTGTTGATATCGATGGTGACAGCGACGATGACACAGGTGGCGATCCACATGCGCAGCATCGGCCTTCAAGTTCTGGTTCTCATCCGTACCCTCCACACTTCTCCACACTAAACTTGGAAGCTCTTGGTCAATAGGAAGACAGTGGTAACAGAGTGGGGGGATCTTCTACAGAATTTCAGATTGGGCAATCATTCCAGAGTAAAGATAAAGCTGTGCTGAGTGTAAAGGACTATAGCATCCGGCGAGATGTTGAGTACAGAGTCATCGAATCGGATCATTTGAAGTATCATGGAAAATGCAAGGAATTCGGCAAGGGTTGTAGTTGGTTGATTCGTGTAGCGCTTCGTGCACGAAAGGGGAGTTGGGAGGTTAGGAGGTACAACGGGCCACACACATGCCTCGCAACTTTTATTTCAAGTGATCACCGTCAGCTGGATTACCACGTTATATGTGCGAGGATTCTTCCTATGGTTAGGGCCGATGCTGCGGTTACGGTAAAGGTACTTCAACAAGCGACAAAAGCTGATTACGGTTTCAGGCCTAGTTACAGGAAGGTTTGGATGGCTAAGCAGAAGGCAGTGGCACAAATATACGGAGATTGGGAGGAGTCTTACGCGGAGTTGCCACGTTGGATGCTAGGGATCCAGGAGACAATGCCGGGAACAATCACGGTGCTGAAGACGTCTCCTGTTCGGATTGGTGGTGGGGTTGATGAGTCCACGGTGTACTTTCACCGGCTTTTCTGGACATTTCTACCCTGTATCGAGGCATTCCAGCATTGCAAGCCCCTCGTCAATATTGATGGTACCCACTTGTATGGGAAGTATGGAGGGACACTGTTGTTGGCGATAGCTCAGGACGGGAACTCGAACATCCTCCCGATAGCATTTGCCCTTGTGGAGGGCGAAAATGCAGAGTCGTGGTCATTCTTCTTGTCCAATCTCCGAGAGCATGTGACTCCTCAGGAGGGTATCCTTGTAAAGACACCTATACAACCAGGCCAGTGCAGCGGAGCCCCAGCTATATCTGCCTAAGTCGTCCAATGATGCCAAATAAGGCAACCAGCGAAGGTGTACCCTGTTTGCGTTCTTGTCCGCAAACAGCTGAGACGACAACAGCATCAGGATATAAGCGTGTGCGTATACACGCACGGTCTCATCAGTAGCATCTGCAGGGAGAACTCGGAACCTCTCGTGGAACCATGTGTAGCACACTGTCATCTGCTTGACTTTACTCTGTGGAGGTAACTCCCCGAACAACTCCCGGAACCACACCCATGCTGGTCTACCGTGTTCCATCAGATTCTCAAACTCAGTCAAGCACCCACTAACGGGCGCACCATCAATCGGCAAACCCAGCTGATACGCAACATCCTGTAAAGTAATGGTGCACTCACCAAACGGCATATGGAACGTGTGGGTCTCCGGACGCCACCGCTCAATAAATGTGCTAAGGAGAGACTCATCAACCCAGAACCACTGACTGTTTAGCCTAGCTAGATGATACAAGCCCGCAGTCTCCAGATACGGTATAATCCGGTCATGTAAGGGCATATTCTGCTGCCGCCTAACGGCGCTAATAACCCTACTAGGCTGCAAAACGTGGGTAACAAAATCCGTTAACATACAACCATTACAAACAACACCAAACATAATTTTCGTAAAAATTATTAGACTCGTCACATTAAATTCATTGATTCTCTTATTGTGTAATAAACAATGAAGCTACGAATACTATGCACTCATTATAACAATATAAATACAGAATAATAATATCAATATTTATGTAAATAACATTAATCAGAATAACAATACAAATAAACATAATAAAATATTTTTACTAACAATATTCCTAATAATATCAATTGCTATATTAGTATGAATTTTAATAAAAATAATAATAACAATAATAGTAGCTAACCTCTTCGTCGATATATCCTGCCACGTGAGCGACGCCATTTAGTCAGTACAAGCGATCCTCATCCTCCATTGGCTCCACCACCCACTCCTCCTTCACACCTCCAAAGTTTTCCCAAATCCTCTCAACACAACAACAACTTCCTTTTTTTTTTGTGCTGTCTCAAATGATCCGTCCCTGCCTTCAGCGGATTACTTATATAGCTACACACACATAAACCGCGGTGGGTTACCGGGTTTTATGTGCAATCAACTTTCCTCATAAACCGTGGTGACTCTCCATAGTTTATGCATGCCATCTCTCCTTCGTAAACCGTGGTGACTTACCACGGTTTAGACTCTATAATTTTTGCCCATAAACCGCTGGGACCTGTCACGGTTTATGCACGTTCTGAAATCGTGGTGGGTTGCCACGGATTACATATAAATGGCTTTTTGCACATTTAGGTAAAGGAATCTCCCATTCTATTTAAATAAGTAAATTGCCCTTAAATACACATCTATATCACAACACCAACTAACTAATCAATTAGACTTTCTCATTTAAATTATCGATTAAAGAAGAAATCAATTTTGCGTAAGGATAACATTAAGTTAACAAAAAAATTTAAATAAGACGACCTCTTTCATATCAGTTAATTTGAGGGTATTACATACCTCTTTTATATATTTTAATTAGTTGATGACATGTGTATTCATTAATTTTTAATTTTTAAAAATAAAAATTAATGTATTTAATACATATATAAAACATTTTATTACACAATACATATATTTAAATTTGGTTAAATCAAATTAACATATGTGATAAACTTTAAATAAATTATTTAAAAAAAAAAAGAAAAAAATGCACAATTTTGTATTTGTTACCGGAAAAAGATGAAAGAACATAGAATCCTATTCCTCTTTCAGTGAATTTCGTCGTCTTCCCTTTTGTTCACTTTCAGAAAAAAAAAATTTGTTTTCTTACCTTTTCTTCACTCCCAGAATATTCATTTTTTTTTCTAATTTTTCAAAATTCATCGACTTTGTTTTTCGATAATTTTTTCTATTCTTCACATACTAGCAAGACAGTAACCTAGAATTATTTTATTTAATTTAGTATTTATAATTTTATGTATGTAATATTTATAAGAGTTTTATTTTAATGCACTAATTTATACAATCGTATCATCACATTCATTCTTTTAGATGACTATTCACATAGTCAATGTAAAAGGTAATTATTTTCATATAATAAACTAATAAAAAATTACTTTTAAAAATTAAATTTAATATACATTATATCATATTTATAA
>NC_029778.3:64054756-64073362 GCF_000817695.3 Arachis duranensis
ATAATACTATATAGTATAAAAAATTTTAATCGAAATATAAAAGTATAATGTTCATTACAAATTTTATTCTAAGATATATTTTAAGAAAAAATATAGGTAGACAATGAAAATACTAAACAATGTGAACAATGAATATATCGAATGTTCAATTCACTATGTATGTAAATAGTTATCCTAATATTAAGATTTAGGTGGATAATTTGAGAGTGTAGTGTATTTTACTTTATTGGACCAATTTTAGAATTTATTGTTCACAAAAATTATTGTCTACCTAACAAAGTCTATATTTTAATTATAAAATACAGTTTCGAGCTGGATTAGGTCACCCAAAAGGCCAAAACATGACAAAAATCTTATTCGAAAATAACATCGAGTAAAAATAATAAATCCGAATCCAATAAAATATGACTCGAATCCGGATTTAGTCAGAGCCAGTCTTAAACATCCCTAGAGCGGAATATACAAAGAAATTCAAAGCTGACTTGAAGTGCTGCAAATGCACAACATTATGCATGCGCGCCTATCATGTATGTGCACCAGTTCGCGTACACACGATATCTACATACATACCACTTCTCGCGTACAAAGTAGTGAATTCATTTTTTCCACTTACTTGAAGTACGTGCATATGAACTTTGGGCCCTAGCCAGCTGCACCAAATATACTACGTAACACCCTCAATAATCGAATACTAACTATGCTTAAATCATAATATGACTATTGGTATAAATTTTTCTTTTCTTCATTTAAAAATGATTACATAGTTGAAATTAAATTATGTACAATCATATATATAGCATAATTAAAAGATACAACAATCTCAAAAGTGAGGGAAGACTTCTAAAAAAAATGAGACTATAAAGAATCTCCTACTTTCTCAAGCTCAAAAGTCTGAATGAAAATGACGCAAAAGTAATAAAAAATAAATACAAATAGTAAACGCACATCTCAAAATTTTTTATCTTTATTAAAGCTGGCGTTCTTTATTTTTTTTTTCTAATTATTTACCTACCTTTATACAAAACATATCCTAAATATTTCGTTGTATTCACTAAAGAAACACCTAAAGGTTATCTTAAGAATATTTTATGTAAATTAAATAATAATAATAATAATAATAATAATAATAATAATAATAATAATAATAATAATAATAATAATAATAATTTAGCTGTTGAGGTGGTTTTCCTCAAGCCAGTTAACAATAAAGTCCATGTCACTATTTTTTAAGTGATGATACAAAATACAAATACCAAGTTGGCAGCCCTACGTTAAATATAAAATCAAGCATAGTAAAGCTACTTTACATTTTGCTCACAGAAAAATTTTACCTGCAACTAAGTTTAAGGATCATTATGATGTCTATCTGCTAAGCCTACGCTCTTTTCCTTTGAAGGCTAGTAATATATCTGAGTTTCAGTATCAAAATGGATAAATGATATAGACTCGTCTTCCATGTGACTAGTAATATACAAAAGACATTTTTTAATTGATTCCAAATGCCATCGGGAATTGTCTTCCGAAAAGAAGGGTTGAATCTTTTGGTTAATCTCCGTCCAACTGCATCCGGGATTCTTCTTCAGTCCAAGCTTTTTCATTTTTGATCTCACCATCCGCATTTCATCCCAGTTTTGGACAGATGCATACATATTTGACAAGATAATATAGGTTGATGGATCATCAGGATTCTTGTCAATTAGCATTCTTGCAATTTTAACCCCCAAATCAAGATTTCTGTGCAAACGACATGCAGAAAATAATGTGCTTAACAACCCAACATCATCCGTGATTGAAGGATTTCTTTGCAGAATCTCATAGGCTTCATTTAATCTTCCAGCACGTCCAAGAAGATCAATTAAGCATGAATAATGCTCAACTCTTGGCATAATGCCATAAACATTGATCATTTCGTTGAAATAATAGCATCCTTCATCCACCAACCCTGCATGGCTACAAGCAGATAATATGGCAAGAAAAGTAACTCTGTCAGGTTTCACATTCCGCTGAAGCATGTCAGCAAAGAGTTTTAAAGCTTCATGGGCCCGACCATGGGACCCATAAGCTGTAATCATCGAAGTCCAAGACACCAAATCTCTCTCCGGTAAAATTCTAAAAATACCAAATGCTTCATCAACAGCACCACACTTTGCATACATATCAAGAAGAGCCCCCATAACTACTACATTGTCTTCTAAGTTTCTCTCAATAATCAATTTGTGAACCTCTTTACCCTTTTCTAGAGCTGCTAGTTGTGAACAAGCAGCTAAAACACTAGTAAAAGTAATAGCATCTGCTTCTACATGAGCTTGTCTCATGTCACTAAACACATCATAGGCTTCAAAAAATTTCCCTGCCGTCATATATCCAGAAATCATGACGTTCCAAGAAACGGCATTTGTCTTCGGTATTAACTTAAAGATGGCTTCAGCTGACCTAACCTTTCCACATTTGAAGTATAAATCCATTAGGGAGGTATTAATAAAAATATCAGGTTGTATGTTGTTTCGTATAATATATCCATACACGAATTTCCCCTCTAGTAATCGAGCTGATCGTGAACAAGCCATTACTATGCTACTTAAAGTAGTCAAAGTTGGCTTGATTCCCTCATTGTACATCCTCCTAAAATGTTGAATACATGAAGGGATGTCACCTTTCAAACCATATCCTACAATCAGGGAATTCCAAGCAACCACGGTCCTTTTGGGCATTTGCTCAAAAACCTCTATGGCATTTTCTAGTGACCGCATTTTCCATACATGTCAACAAGAGCAGAACTAATGAAACTATCTAGCTGAAACCCACTATTAATTAACTCCTTATGAATTTCCCTTCCCCTCTTCAAATCTAAAAGTCTAGCACATGAGGAAATAGCTGTTGTGATTGTAACTGAATCAGGCTCAAAACCAAATCCTCTCATTATGCTAAAATAACGTAGGGCCACTTCGAATTTTCCATTTTGGTAATAACAAGAAATCACTGTATTCCAGCTTGCCAAATCCTTTTCAGGCATTTCCTCAAAAATCTTTATAGCATACTCAAGTGCATTGCATTTAGCATACATACCAACAAGAGAGCTTCCAAGTACAATGTCTGTCATTAAACCAGCTTTTACCAAACAGGTATGAATCATTTTCCCTAAGATGACTCTTCTCAACCCGCCACAAGCCTTGAGAACACTCGGGTAAGTATAACTATCAGGTTTAAGATAAGGGTAATGCAAGAACTTCTCAAAAAGCTCTAGGGCTTCCACATACATGTAATTCTTAGAGTAACCGGCCATTAGGCCATTCCACAAAGAAATCTCACTTGGATTTTCAATGGTATCAAAAGCATGCTTTGCAAAATCATATAAATGACAAGAAACATACAGGCTAATCAGGTTCCTGCAAAAGGAAACATCACTTTGCAACCCCAAAGTCACAACCTTCTGATGGATGAGTTTCCCTTGCTTAAGTGACTTGGAAGTCACACTGGCTTTCAAAAGGAATAGAAGTTTTCTTGCATCCATTCAGCAATGGCTACAGAGATACAACAAAGAAACTATAATCAATCTTACCACATTAAGGGAGAAAAAAATATCAGAAATATAATCTACGAAACAAGAGGGTGTTGTTCAGATGCCCGTATTATTCAATATAATAAGAAAATTAGCTTTATTTAATTGTACACTATAAGTTTTAATATTTTTTACAGTAAAAAAAATCGACAAGCAATAAAAGAAATATAAATGTTAAGAATCATTACACTTAAGAATCAGAGTTGTTGATATCAATAAATATAATTAACTATATAAGGAAGGATGTGGAGCCAAGTGAAAAACATACATTGTAAGCAAATTACTAAGTTACAATACAGTGGTGGTAGCATATATACCACTCAATGCAGAATTCTCACTGGCAACCTGGAAATGCGATATGATTTGAAGGATGTTGCTTCATCTCCATAAACAAAAGCAAACTGTGAAGCTAACCCTGTAAACCACAAGTATAAACAATACAGTTTTAAACAAAAAAATACCTATAATTATATGCATAAATAAATAAATAAATAAATAAAGACAAATATATTTATAAATTCAGTTTGTGACAATCTATGAGGTAAAATTGCAGATCCATTTTCATTTTTTCCAAAAGATAAAAAATAAAAGAACTTTCAAAGGACTTAGACAGCGTGCCTCACACTTTCATTATTTCTACCATGTCGATATGCAGATATGATGCAGAATATATGTTAGTAATTGTTGATTGTTTTGTTCAAATTGGTAAATAGATTAAAATAAAATGAGCAATAATGTCTTTATTGGCAAGTGAAACATAAATGAAATTGAAGCACACAAGAGTATTACTACTCCGACAGTCAAAACAAGATACATATACAGGAATGATGTCTTTGGAGATACGCAAACTTGCCTCTACTCATTCATTCATCTACAAAATCACTGAAGAAGAACATCTCTGGAGGTAGAAAATTAACAGCAGTAACAAGAATAACTAACACAATAAATTTGACATGAAGATGAGAAATGAGCAACATGAACAGGAAATTAAATTTCTTGAACAGTTGAACTCACCGAAAGAAAGTAGCAGCAACAGACGAGACTAATAATTAAATATCAATAACTAATAACATAGCTAGAACAAATAAGAAAGTTAAGCTAGAAAATTGAATAAGAAGAGATTGAATGGCGTATACATCGCATCATGTTAGGATCACGCACCCAATCTGAGCTTCCACTCCCGCAGCCAGCATTCCTTTTGACCCTAATTATCATATTCAAATAATCAGGATAACAAATTATAAATTCCGAACAAACGAATAACATTAAAATCAAATTAAAATGTGCAAAAACCCTAAATGCTTAGCAGAAATATAGGAGCGGTGAAGCACATAGAAGTGAGAGAAGGCGAAGCAGAGGAGACGCAAGAACCAGAGAACAGGCAACTAAGCAAGAGGCCCGATGCGACGAACCAGAGGCCAGTGGCACGACAGAGAGACGGTGAAGCTGAGCTGCAGAGTTGACGCCAGCAACGGCGGACATATGCAGCGACGGTGGGAGAAAATGCAACAAAGTGAGCGACGAAGCGACGCGAATGGAAGCAACAAAGCTACGCGAGCAGAGGCGATGGAGCAGAAGACTGCCAGCGACGAGCAGGGGACGATGAGAGAAGAGAGCATTGCCGTCGAGGGGGAGCAGATTGTGACTAGTCAGGAACAAGGAGGGGAGGAAATATTGGATTTTTTTTGTCTGAAATAAAAAAAATATTATTTCTAAAAACAAATTATTTCAACTTTAAACACTAGATATTTTTTTGATTGAATATTTAAAATAGCCCTGAAATTTGATCCGACTCAATTAGTTTTCAAAGTTTCAATTGATTCTAAATATCATAGCTATTATAACTGAACCGACAATCAATCCGGTCATATGACTAAATCATAATGTCACTGGTTCAATCGGTGGATTATTGATTCATCCGGTTGATCCGGTCATAATTTAAAAAAATATAAATTATATAAATGAAATTAAAATTAAGTATTAAAATTTAAAATGCAAGTCTTTACAAACATAATAATATTAAAATATTAATTTTTAGACATAACTAATGATGCAAAAATGGATAATAAACTAGTTTTTAGTACAAAATATTTTCACCATTTAAATAAACAAGAACAAGCAAAAGATAACACAGTCGATAAATCAAATCCAAGTTATCTTAAAATCGACATCTATATCTTCATAGGACAAATTTAGAGCTTGATCAACATTTTTCTCATTTTGATTTGCATCTATATCTTCCATAAGAAACACTGCATTATGCAGAACATTAGAAACAAAGAAAGAAAAGTTTGAAGAGAGAGCTACAAGAAACTAGCAAACTAAATTAACTTCATCTTATTCTTCCATCAATGAATCAATTCTACACACCTCTTAGAGGGATGCAAGAGCTTCATTTATAACAGTTGGAAAAGAGAAAAAGATTAGAGATCAGAATAACAAACCCTACCTAACTGTATCAAACTAATTTTGTTATTGACCAACTCTCTTATCTCTTATCCCTTAACAGTAACAAAAGATTTAGCATTTTTTAAGCAACACAACAACAAAGTTCAGTAACAAATTCAACTCAACTCAGTTATCCAGCAACAAATTCTACTTTCAGCAACAACCACATTTATGATATGTTCAGCATCAAATTCAACTTACAGCTGACAACAAATTCTACTTCTAGAGTTCTAGCAACAAATTCAGCTATGATAACTATGAAAACTTTCAGGCAGCAACAAAAACATAAACTATGATAACTTTCAGGAGCAACAAAAAAACTCCAATTCTCCAAATATGATTTACAGCAAATTAACATTAGCTAATCATAATTTCAGCAACAAACTCAACTTTCAACAATAAATTCAAGATGCACTAATAATTTACAGCAATGAAATTGAAAGAGGAATAACAAGGCCAAAGCTGAAACTCACCTGGGCAGAGAGATGAAGCAAAATTTATCAGAGTGATTATTCTGCAAAACATCACCAAATTCAAGGTTCAATAAACTCAGTAATGATTTTCGGCAACGAACAAACTTAAGCTAAGTGATTATTTTGGCAAGTCAACAACAAATTCAAGGTTCATGATAATCAGTAACAAATTTCAGCAACACATTCAACTTTCAGTAACAAATTACTCCCAGCAACAAAATCAAAGTGCAGTGATGCAGCACCAAAATACCAAAATTGACGAGTGGCTCGGTTCGACTAGGTGACCGAATTTCCAGTCGAACCGACTGGGTCGAGTCGGGTTTGATAACTATATTTCTAATTGTACTTTAAAATTTTGACTCGTGCCTCAATTTGACCCTTTCGTCATTTTCCGTCACCAAAAAGCTGACCTGGCAATTTTAGTTGACACTTGGCACCAATTTAACCCCTGACAATTTGAAATAAAACCTAACAGCCCCAATTTTTCCAAATCGCAATAGTCTCTCTAAGAGTTGAGCAGGATGTTGGAGAGCAGCAGCCAAGACTTAGGCAGTTTTAGTAGATCTCGTTCGCATGGTGGTTGGGTGAAGGATTGGATTCTTCAGAAGGAATGGGTGGTATATCATTTTTTGGACTAGGTGTGGTCCCTTTGACATCCTTGTTTACACCAGTGACATTGGGTGTTAACTCTATCAATTCAGGTGCTTCATCTACCATGGATTAGAAAATTCCATGCTCATAGTATATGTGAACTCTTTCATCATTGTTCTTTGCATAGAAGCACATCTCTACCAGCTCTTTGTCATGACTTAGTGCTCGCAATCCACTCTTCATAGGTTTACTAGGAACAAGCCACCAACACTCAACTATGCTATCATAACCTAGGACCTTGTAGTAATCTCTCAGTGAAAATACGTCTAGTACATCCTCATCCACTCCAGTTGTCATAAACCGAACTTCCATTTGTATAGTATCAAATGAATGGAACATTATCCATTATATAAAATCAAATTCAAACAGCTTTTTGCATAATGAACCGAACAACTTCTTAAGGTGAGACAATTGTATAGTATTAAATGAACGAAACATTATCCATTATATAAATTCAAATTTGAAGAGTTGTGTAACAACCTCTCTTCACCCCTTCTAGAAACAATTAAATTCGAATTTTGAAAATCAGTTAGGAGATGAGTTTAGAATTTTGAATTATGGATAGGAATCTAATAACAGCCCTTCTTTTGAATTTAAAATTATCCCAACCACCCTATCACTAAATGTATATAAATAGGGGTGCACCTATAGGTAGAAAATCACTTCTCAAAAATACTAATCCTCTCCCTTCTCTCTCTACAAAAAAATAAAATATATTATGTGTGCAAACACAAGAGGCAAGCTCATAGGTAATAAAGAAACGTTAGAAAAAGAGCAGGGAATTATGTTTTTTTAATGATTGGCATGTGTTATGTTCCATTTTTATTTTCTTCCATTCACGAATGTTATCATGACATTAATTATCTTTCGCTCATCCTTTATCCATGTTGATCATGTCTGTCCATCATGTCATTCATGTCTTCTTGAATCATTAGTACATGTCTCCTTATGATATTCATTCAATTATTTACTATACCTATTTTTGTGCTTTTTCATATGATTATATTGTTAATATTCCCTTAGGGTCGAGAGTACATGCCTTCTTATAATGCTTATTCAACTATTTAATATACACCATTTTATTACGTGCTCTTCTATATTATTATATTATTAATATTTTCTTAGGACCGAGAGTACATGTCTTCTTATAATGTCTTGTTCAACATACCATATTCTATTATATGCATATATGTGATCTCTTATATCATTATATTATTATTACTCCTTTAAGGTTAATAGTACATGTTTTTTTATAATATTTTATTCAAATATTTAATATACACTATTCTATTATGTGCATCTATGTGACTTCTTATATTATTATGTTATTATTACTCCTTTAAAGTCAAGAGTACATGCTTTCTCAATATTTTATTCAAATATTTAACATATCCTATTCTATTATGTGCATCTATGTGATCTCTTATATCATTATTCCTTTAAGGTCAAGAGTACATACTTTCTTATGATATTTTATTCAAATATTTAATATACCTTATTCTTATTATGTACACGTATATGATCGTTTGCACCATTATATTATTCCTTTAGGATCGAGAATACATACTTCTTTAATATTTTGTGCAATTATTTAAAATGCCCTATTTTCTGTACTTTTGATAGACCTCTTTCAATCCATGCTATTATATTACCAAGATCTTTTAATTAGAAAATCCACACATATGCTAGAGTCTCATGATTTTCATATATCTCTTTATCATCATAATTGTCCCTTTTCTTGCATGATCTCTTCTTATATGATTTTTCTCTCATGTATGTTTAAACAAACCTAATTGTAAATTAATATGAGGGGATGATTTTTCGGTAAGGGAAGGTGACCCCAAAGACAAAATAATTGAAATGATCCTTCAGTAAGGGAAGGTGATCGGCAAACCTTTGGGATAAGAACCTTCGGTAAGGGAAGGAGACTATCCCATCAATTTTATATAATAATATATATTTGTTGATATGACTCCCTTCTTATGTATGTCTAAATAACATTGATTGTAAATTGAACTGAGGGAATGATCCTTCGGTAAGGGAAGGTGACACCCAAAGACAAGATAATCGAAATGATCATTCGGTAAGGGAAAGCGATCGGCAAACCTTTGGGATAAGAACCTTCGGTAAGGAAAGGGGACTATCCCATCAATTTTATATAATAATATATGTTTCTTGATATGACTCCCTTATTATGTATGTCTAAATAACCTTGATTGTAAATTGAATTGAGGGAATGATCCTTCGGTAAGGGAATATGACCCCCAAAGACAAGATATCGATATGATCCTTCGATAAGGGAAGGTGATCGCTAAAACGTTTGGGATAAAAACCTTCGGTAAGGGAAGGGGACTCCCACTTTTTATACCGGTTTGAGCTCAATACCTTCCATAAAAGTTATAAGTTAAAAAAAAGAGAAAATATAAGGAAAATTTTGATTTTTAATTATGTTTTTCTAAGTTTTATGTATGGATATGTTGAGGTTACATAAGATATTATCTTTCTATTTTTTCTATATGCTTTCCCTCTTGCCTATATGCTTTATAAGAAATGTTCATATTGTAAGACCCAAAATTTTTAAATAAATCTTATTATAAATTGACTTCAATTTATTTATTCATTAGAAATTTTATTTCAAGAAATTATTTTATTAAATCTAATTAAATCAGGTATTGATAATTAATTAGAAATTTTACTTAATTTTATAGTTATTGAATAATTTTCTATATTTAAATTATATAGCTTAATAGTTGTAAAAGAATAGGAATTTTATATGATTCAATTTTAGATTAATTGTATTTATATCATTTAATAATTTAAGTTAAAGATAAAGAAAATTAATTATATTACCATGTATTCTCAATTAGAGTAATTTATTGAGAATCAATTAGTATTTTTATACCACAAGTAATATTTTAAAGTAAATTTAGAGATTAAATTAGTTTTTCAAATATTAATACTTTATACTCCAATTTTATTAAAATCACCAAACTATCCTTATATATAATTTTTATCAAAACCCTAAATTCCCAAAATATCACCCTAATCCTAATTTTCCCAAAAACCAGCCGCCTTATCTCCTCAGCCACCGAACCCCCTTTTCTTCAATAAGCCATGCAGCATATTCACAGAATTTAAAAAAAAGAAAGAAAAGAGAAAGAAGGAAAGAGAGATGGGGGACCGAAGAAAGAGAAGAAAGGGAGTGGGGAGAAGAGAGGGAAACGGTGCCGGTGGGCATCACTGCCACCGTCGCCGTCGCTGTGCCATCGGGAGGGAGATCTGAGAGAGCGAGCACGGAGTTGAGGGGAGCAGAGAAGCCGTTCACCACTGCTAGACTGCCGTCGCCAGTGATTCGCTGGCGCTGAAGCTCGTCACTGCTGCGTCGCCACCATGCCGTTGCGTAGTAGGGAAAGAGAGAGAGAGAGAGAGCTCGGGAGCAGAGGAGAGAAAGGGGAGACCTGTGCTCAGCCACCGCCGCGCCTCTGCCGCCGAGAAGCTCCGCTGCCGCCACTGAGATTCACCATCGGTAAGGGTTTTTGAGTTTGGTTTACCATCGTTTAAGATTCTAAAAACCTTATTGTGTCTGCGTGTTGGTTTTAGTCACCGTCGAAGAAGCTTCAGCCGCCGCCGTCGATTGTCACTGGAGAACAGCTGCCGTGTCTCTGGTTGCCGGAATCATGGACTGGAGAGAAGGGTGCTGCCTCTCCTATTGCTGCTGCTTCGTTCTTTTATCGTAAGCGATCTTTGTTTCCAGTTCCATTGAATTCATTTCTGTTTTGATTCCATTGGGTTTGAATTCTCTATTTTGTTGTAACCATGGTCACTGTTGTTGGAGTTATTGACGCCGCTCTCAGTGCTAATTGGATTAACCATTATAGCTATTCTGCATCACCTTCACTTTCCATTATTTCTGTCAAAGTCCTGCTCTTGCCGATGTTGGCCATTGGATTTGTAACAGCTCCAACTTTTATTTTCCTCTTGATTCGGTGAGTTTTTCTTGTTTTGGAACTCTCGCTATTAGCGATTCATTATAGTTTATTGAGGATTTTGCAATGTTATTTGCTATTTGATTGATTTTCGGTTATTTCTTATTGCGATTAGAGTAACTATAGTTGCTACAAAAGTGGTTTGGAAATGCGGTTGTGGTTGCCGCTGTGATGAGCCGAGGGAAAAAAGGGATTCAACGTATTTAATTATGCGGATTGCGAATAATTGAGGTAGGATTTTTCTTAAAATCTATTTTACATTACAGAGTTGTGATAAATAGATATTGACGCAAAAACATATATATTTATGATTATACTTGTCTTGTGGATGTGATGGTTTGTTGGATTGGATTATTGGGTGCTTGATTGCTTGAGTGAAGTACGATTGTTGATAAGAAGTGGATTTGAAAAGTTATTTACTTGATTATTAGAAAAAGTGGTTTTTATTGGTTTGAAGTTAAAGTGGTTTGATTTTGAGTCGGTCTGATTTTATAAATGATTTAATACTTGAGCTGGTGTGACTTTAAAAAGAGTTTTATTATTGGAATTGGTCTGGTTTGAAAATAATTTGATATTGGAGTTGGTTGAATTTTGGAAAGTGATTGAGATTTGGAAATGGTTTGAGAAATGTTTGGATGAGACCCGAAAAGGGTGGCAGTATCCGAATTTTAGAGGAGATGCTGCCGAAATTTTATAAAATTAGAAGTTTCATTGAAAGTAGTTATTTTAAAAAAGGTTTTAAGTATTATATGATTTAAAACTACCTTATTTATCAAAGAAAAAATTATGTTTTGGATATTGGGAATTGTTAGTGAACGGAATGGAAAGAAGGATGATTGAGAATTTTCTCTGAAATATGGTTTTTGAATAAATTTGGAAATGAGATTTGGATTGATGAATGATTATGATGTTGAGAATGTTGAGATATGATCTTTGAATTATTCATATGGCTTATGAATTTGAAATATCTGAGATACGAGGTTCCCTGGATTAAGTGCCGTTGCTTGCCACCACGTGTACCAAGTTGAAAACTCGATACTCTGTTGACCCTACGACGTAAGTGTGACCGGGCACTATATAAATTCCCGGGAATGTTACCCCCATTGAGCAATATTGATTATTTGAGAAAAAGCTATGCATAGACTCTTGGGGATGCACGTCGGGGGACAGTCTAAGGACAATTCAGACTTGTCGGGTTGGCTGGATAACCGACAGATGAGCCTCATCAGCCCTAGGACAGGCTTGCATCATATGTATTTGTATGCTTTGCTTAGGTTTGAACTTGTTTTCGGTTGCCTAATTGCTAAACTATTCTTAACTGCTACTTGAACTATTTGCTGTAATTGCTACCTACTTGTGCTTTCCTTGTCTGTCTTGCCTATGTTTGTCCTGGCGTGCTACATTCGAGAATGAACTTTGGTGCTGGATTAATGATTGTGTTGTTTGATTGCGTGGTTGGTTTTTGGTTGAGATTTTCTTATAAGGAAGGAAAGGTTTCATATTTCGAAAAAATTAAACATTGTTTCTTTGAAAAGGTTTCGAACGAGTGCCTACTGGTTTTTAAAGGATTCATAAGGCAATGATAATCACTGAGCTTGAAAACAATTTTCTTGTTAAATATCTTCTTATGACAACTTTGGAACTCCGTGGTGAGACCATGTGGTTAGGTTCTCACCCCCTATAGCTTTACCTTTTCAGGAACCAGATGAGGAAGTATTATGGAGAGTATACTGCATTTGGTTTATATATGTTGTTGTATTAATTAGATTATTTTCTTCCCTCGTCCTTGTTATTACAAGTTTGTAAGAGGGATATGAGTTGTATGTTTAAAATGTATTTTATATTATGAGTTATTATGTAATGAATCTTGTATATGAATCTAGGCTTGCTTGTATTTTTTTTTTAAAATAAAGTATTTATTTCCCGTTTTCAAAGAAATCAGCGATACAGTGTCGAGTCACAGGCTCCTATTTTAGTATTTAGTATGTAGAGTAGTCGTAATACTTCTTGCTATCAGAGTAGCGCAGCCGGAAGCGTGACATCTGATAGTGAGGGTATTACACATATTACATGCCTTGCCGTATGACTTTTTTTTTAAATTCCATGCGTGGGCTTGGGATAGATATGGAGGTGTCACATAGCACTCCTACTGAGACTTTAAGTTTTCATCCCTTCTTTTTCCCATACTGTCTCCAGAGGAACATGGCACAACGGATGGAGACGACGCAGCGCCCTCCGAGGGTAACTTCTGAATATGACATTTTCAAAGCACGCGTGGGTAGTTACGACCATTACCACCGTACTTCAAACTATCTACTTAGGTCGGGATTTCGTAAAAGGAGACCCAGCTACCCGTCGTGACCCTTCAAGATAGTAACGCTTCAGCACTCAAGAAATGGTCCCCGAGGTGATATGTCTCGACTCAGACTCCGAGGCAGAGGAAGAAGAATCCGACAGCCCCAACCAGGAGGAGGAGCCAATGGAGGAAGATCCAGAGGAAGAGTTAACCTCTTGTGGAAGTCCAAAGGTGGAGTACGTACTCTATTCCCCCGCTTCGGCACCTCGTCGGATCTTAGTTCACTCCACACAACGGGATCGGATCTTCATTCCGTGGAAAAGTGTTGGAGGAAGACTATTAGTACCTCATTTCGTGAACCACTAAAGAGTCCGGACTAAGGATAGGACATAATGTATAGTTGGGAGTTTTCTTCGATGAAACATTTTAGGATGAATTGGTTTTCTTTTTACCTTTAGGCACTTTCTTATTTTAGAACCGTACTCATGGAAATTTGGTTGTTATTCTATTTGCTCGAACCTCTTTAAGTGTTTTCAATTCAGTTATTTCAGTGCTATTTAAACTTCACGCGTATTTTTCTCCTTCCTTGCATAGCACTTGAGTTCATTAGTTTTCTAATCAAGTGTGACACCCTATTTAAAGACCTTTAAGGATGGAATTTCACTTAGGGTGTTACAAGTTGTCTTCACAATGAACCGAACACCATATTGAGGTGAAACAATTATATAGTACTGAATGAACAGAACATTATCCATTATATAAATTCAAATTCAAAACACATGTGTCTACATTATCAATTCAATTCAATTTAGAACACCTATGTGCATTCAATTCAATTTAACAATTGCATTCCAACCTGATCCGCTTGACAGGATTTAGAAGAATAATCCAAATCAGACTCATTCAACTTATTTGAAGTTGAATCATTCACTGTTTCGATTCAGAATATAAATGTTATGTCTAGATCGAAAAAGAAAATGAAGAAGAATGGGAAAAAGATAAATCCAACATAAGCAGATCGAAGAAGAAAATGAAGAAGATAGATGTGTGCAGAGAAGAATGACGAAACTTATTACATTGAATGGAATGCAAATCGAAGAAGAAGAACGATGAAGAAGAAGACGAAGAAGAAGAAGAAGAGAAGAACGAAGAAGAACACGAGCAAAGAAGAAGAAGAACGCGAGCAGAGAAGAAGGCTTAGGTTGCAGCAGAGAAGGTTTACGTTAACAATTTGTTACGTTAATATGTTAGGCGCATGTATCACAAACGAATTGGAGAGTGGAGGAGGCGCGTCTAACAAAAAATGCTTGGATAATTTGGATATATTTTTTGCATGGATGTAGAGCATTATTATAAAAAAAATAGACTAATTACTATCGCTTTAAATGTGTATAATTAAACAAATAAATTTGATTATGCGTAATTAGAATAATAATAATAATAATAATAATAATAATAGGATTAATCTATTTTAAAATTAAAAAAAATAATCAATGCTATTAAATTAATTATACCTGTGATTATTTTTTTATATATAAATATATTCTTGGATATGATTACTAAATTTTTTAGTGTAACTATTAATATTTTAAAATTGATTTTTCGTATTGATAATTTAAAAGTATACCTAAATTAAGTCATTATTTATTATTTATTTACAATAACTTCGATTAAAATAATTGTCATATTTTAAATTATTCTGTAGAGATATTTATTACAATGTCAATAAAATTTTTTAAGGCAACTAATAATATTCTAAAAGATTTAGTTTGGTGTATTAATAATTTAAAAAGATATTATTTTTATTATTAGCAGTATTTTTTAACTTAATTATTAGAATTTTTTAGTTATATTGGATCCAATAAAAATAAATTTATAAACCGAACAAAAATTTTATATTAAAAATTTAGAAATAATATATCCAAATTTAATAGACGTAACAAATAAACTGAAGTAACCATTTAAATTTTTCTAAAATTAATCTAACAAAATCTTAATATTAGAACTAAACTATTTAAATAATATTTAAGTTGTTTAAATTTAGACTTTAGACACATATAGATTAGAGTTATATTCGTAACGACAACTAACTGAAATAATGTCATCAATTTTAACATTTAGAATCTGTGTAAATTCAGACCATGCATCCTTTTTTTTAAAAAATTTAAAAGAAGAAAATTTAAACATGGTATCAATCTTTCAAATTCTATATGAAGGCAGATACAATTCTTTAAAAATTGAACTTAAATTAAGAAAACTCATCTCATTATATATCCATTTCGAAAATTTTCTGGCAGAGATAAAAAGTATGGAGGGATAGAATTTGATTTTGGCCTATAAAAATCCAATTGCTCAATAAAAAATCGAGTTCTTTCTAAGAAAATTAACTTTACCCATATTATATTAAATTGGTCATAATATATAAATAGATCCAACTATCTTTCAGTAAAATAGAGTTCATTATGCTTTCGTTGAACTTACATCTATGTAATTAGAACTGAGATCCGTGAATATAACTCGAGGTGATATTTGACGAATGTGGTGCATTGTAAATAATTACGACAAAAGACAATCGAATTGTAAATTATCAAACTATCAAAAGAATAAGAGAATGACTATATCAATAAAAGATCATAAAAAAATTATAACTTATTCCTTAAAATAATCAATTTCGATAAAAAACAAAGAATATACATTTTTATTCTATAAAATAGTAAAAAAATAACAAATTAAAAAATTAAACAAAATACTTTAACTCTAAAACTTAAACTTATAAATAATAAAAATAACACTATATATAATATTTAGTCGCAGAAAAATTAGTTGTGGGAATTGATACCAATATATGTGTTATTAGTACACACGTATATAAAAAAATTTATTAACTAAAATATCATATAAAAAAATATTTGATAACCAACAAAATTTAGCCCAAAAAAAATTAAAAGTTTCCTTTTCTTACATTATTAATTAATTTGAATAAATGATATTGAAAATTGAATAACTTCAATCAAGTATAATTTATAGCGGTGAATATAAATTCCTACAAGCTTATTCTAAAAAGGAAGCGCTACACATCTATGTAATCATATAACTAAGTTGGCCTAATTCCAAATAGAATCACGCGCATTAATAAGAGTGAAAATACGCGCTCGCTCATTATGAAAAAACGTTATTTCTTCTTTAGTTCTTTTTCTCTGCTCGCGTTTTCTTTCTTGTTATTCTCCTTCTTCTCTACTCGCGTTCTTCGTTATAGATCTGGATTGATTTCAACGTAATTAGCTTTGTGGTTCTTCTTCTTCTTCGTTTTCTTCTTCAATCTGGACTTTTGAATTGAAACAATGAATGAATCAACTTCAAAATCAATTGAATGAGTGGGATTTGGATTATTCTTCCGAAACGCATCACAATAATCTTAAACATTGAACAAAGTAAAAAGAGGCTACCAAACCGAACAACATTTATTTGGTGAACCGGAATCACAAAGGCCACCGAACCGAATAATGTACATGTGGTGAATAAATGGTGATCAACTTTCAATCAACAAGAATAGTATTTCTCCATGCAAAAGAAGTAATGAACAGAGTAACAACCAATTTCAAAGCCCTAGTTACACTATCCACTGAACTGAAGAAGAAGAAGAATAAGAACCTACGAGTGCAAATTTGAAAGAAGAATGAGGAGGAGGAGGAAGAGGAGGAGAAATACTATTCTTGTTAATTGAAAGTTGATCACCATTTATTCACCACATGTACATTGTTCGGTTCAGTGGCCTTTGTAATTTCAGTTCACCAAATGAATGTTGTTCGGTTCGGTGGCCTCCTTTTATTTTGTTTAATGTTTAAGATTATTGTGATAGCATGCAGCAATCATTCCCTAACTGTCTCAACGTAATAACCTCATTCAACTGATTTGAAGTTGAATCATTCATTGTTTTCATTCAGAAGTGTAGATCGAAGAAGAAAACGAAGAAGAAGAAGAACGACGGAGCTTATTACGTTGAATTCAATGCAGATCAATAATAAAAAATACGAGCAGAGAAGAAAAACGCGAACAGAGAAAAACGACGAATTTTATTAGGTTGAAGAAGAAGAAGATGAAGAAGAATTTGAAAGAAGAAGGAGGAGGAGGAGGAAGAGGAGAAGAAATACTATTATTGTTGATTGAAAGTTGATCACCATTTATTCACCACATGTACATTGTTTGGTTTGATGGCCTTCGTGATTTCGGTTCACCAAATGAATGTTGTTCGGTTCGGTGGCCTCCTTTTACTTTGTTCAATGTTTAAGATTATTGTGATAGCATGCAGCAATCATTCCCTAACTGTCTCAACATAATAGCCTCATTCAACTGATTTGAAGTTGAATCATTCATTGTTTCCATTCAGAAGTGTAGATCGAAGAAGAAAACGAAGAAAAAGAAGAATGAAGGAGCTTATCACGTTGAATTCAATGCGATCAATAATGAAGAATGTGAACAAAGAAGAAAAATGCAAACAAAGGAGAACGACGAATTTTATTAGGTTGAAGAAGAAGAAGAAAAACAAAAACACAATACGTTATATGAGGTGCGTGTATAACAAACGACTGTAGGATAGGAAAACGCGTGTGTGGAGAAAGTTACTTAGATAACATCCATGTATTTTTTATTTCCTTTCTAAAAATGAATTCTCCAAGGATTAGTCTTACTGTTATACAATCAACATTAATTAAAATTATTTAATGTAATTAGTTATAAATGATTCAATATCTTTTAATTTATTACACAATTTCTTTTACTATTTTTATTTTTAAGTATCCAACTTTACGTACACTCAATTTATTTTGTAAAATCTCAAAAACTATATTTTTTTCTACGTTTCTTTGGTAATCAATCAACCATCTTTTTTTTTATTATTATTATTATTATTATTATTATTATTATTATTATTATTATTATTGTTGTTGTTGTTGTTGTTGTTGTTGTTGTTTAGGAAATGTCTAAAACGAACTCAACCATTATGTGCTTATTGAATGAGCCATACTTATATAGGCCATTAGATTTTATTAGATGAAAATCAAAGGCTAATATAAAAGAAGAGCATTGATAGACTCTAATAAATATAGAATATCCTAGTACATAAATAAATGCTTTAAATAGCAATACTTTAACATATAATACTTTAAACGGCAACAAAATTTTTTATATTTAAAT
>NC_029778.3:64073639-64074812 GCF_000817695.3 Arachis duranensis
AATTTAATATTTTCATGTATTATATATAATGTTTTAAATAAATTTTACCTTTACAAATATTTTGATAAAAAATTATATTATATAATAATATATTTAACAAAGTAATTAGTTAATAAATTTTAAATCTAGTAAACTAATTATTTGTCAAGTAATATAAAATAAATTTTATTTATTTTATATTTTTATGGTGTAGTTTAAAATATTATTTTAATATTATAAAAAAATTTGTATAATAATTAATCTTAATGAATAAAAAAACTTATTTTTTTGTATTTGTTTATTTTATATTTTTTAAAACAAATTTTTTTTATCTCTATATAATAAAATATTTGATAATCTTCTATATATATATTAGGAGTGGTAAAACAGGTCGAATCCGTTGGGCTAACCCGCCAAATTCGCTAAAAATATGGGTCGGGTTAAAATTTAAAACCTGTCAAATTAAAAAAATTCGCCAAATTATGTATATATGTTCTAATTATTTGACTTTATTTTTTTATTTTACAATTTCGTATATATGTCCAAATTATGTGACTTATTTTTTAAAATAAAGATGGTTCTATTGACAAATATTATTTTGAACAATTTTATTGATGTTAAAAATTAAAAAAATAGTAAAACAAATTATATTATAATTTGATTATTGTTTATTTGTATTTAATTTTTTAATTATTATTTTTTGGTTAATTTTAATTAATTTTATTTAAAAAAACAGAGTCAAACAGATTAGTCCGCCGGTCCACCAATCTGCCATAAAGCGGGATGGGTTAGAATTTTGAATCCGCTTTAGTTGGTGAGACGGGACAGCCTGCTCCGTTTATGGCATATCCGGTGTCAATTACTTAATTCTATGTTACATCTATCATGAAAATCTTATCTTGCATGTTTGTAATCTTTTAGAACTTAAATTTATTTTTGGCATTAAATTGATTGACATATTACTTTTGGCTTTCTATGCTCACATATATTCTTAAAAATTGATTCATTTTGACTAAATAGATAGAAGCTGGTCGGATTAGATAGAGTAATTGATTAGTGTTATGTAGCTTACACTTAATAAGTGTTGTCATCTCTTAATCTTGTCTTTCTTAATGTTTTGCATGAAGATATATTTTTGTCCAAGTGTGGGGGAGTTGATAAATTCATATTTTATAATTTTGAATTGGAAAGAGT
>NC_029778.3:64074919-64092515 GCF_000817695.3 Arachis duranensis
TTTTTAATATTTTTAATTGTGTAAGTTTGATTAATTTAAATCTTACTAATAAATAAATATATAATGTGATAAGCATGTATTTAAAATTATATTATTTATTCTATTTTTCTAAAAAAATTCAAAAAAATGAAAAAGTTAATATTTTCATGTATTATATATAATATTTTAAATAAATTATATTTTTAAAATATTTTTATAAAAAATTATATCACATAATAATATCTTTAATAAACGTAGTTAGTTAATAAATTTTAAATATAATAATCTAATAATTTGTCAAGTAATATAAAATAAAATTTTATTTATTTTATATTTTTATGTTAGTTATAGTTTAAAATATTATTTTAATATGATTTGTTAATATTATAAATTTTTTTTGCAATAATTAATTTTAATAAATAAAAAATATTCATATATTTTATATTTAATTATTTAAGAATAAAAGATTTTGTTGTCGTTTAAAGGTATTGTGTATTAAAGTATTGTCATTTAAAGCATTTATTTATATACTAGAATATTCTATATTTATTAGAGTCCATCAATGCTCTTCTTTTATATTAGCCTTTGATTTTCATCTAATAAAATCTAATGACCTATATAAGTGTGGCTCATTCAATAAGCACATAATGGTTGAGCTCGTTTTAGATAAATTTCTGTTGCAAGTATAGCTTCTAAACCAACAAAAGTCCTTTCTACAAACGTTTTGGTTGTCACAAGTAACAAATCCCTGATAAAATTGAAAACCGAAGTATTTAAACCTCGGGTCGTCTTCTCAAGGAATTGCAGGGAGGTATGTTCTTATTATTGGTTATGAGTCTTGTAAATTGGGGGTTTTGAAAGTAAGGAACAAGTATGTTAAACGATAAGAAAAATAAAATAGTAATGATAAAATAAACTCTTGGCCAGGTATTAGAATTGAAATTCCTATCCTAGTTACCCTTATCAGGTGTGATGAGAGTTGGGTTTTAATCCCACTTAGTTATCCTTTATTGAACAAAGAAAGGTCAAGTAGACTAATTAGTTTGATCCTCAAGTCCTAGTCAATCCCTGTGGAAAGACTAGCTTTAGAGCGATCTAGATCAATTAGAATCTGCCAATTTCAACCACTGCTGAGTTTGAAACTCAAGTGTTACCAATTACCTAACCAAAGCCAAAATGGGAAAAATCTAAAATTATTTATATAAATAAAAGAAAACAATCATGAGTCTAAAATACCTCAAATTATATTAAATAGAAAAAATCCTAACATGAATGGTTCATAAGCCAAATAGGCAACATAAGTAATGCAAGCATTAAAATATCTCAAAGTAGAAGAGAAGTCAAAATAAAGGAATATTGAACCTGATAGAAAGATGAGATAAAAATATTCCTAAATTCTAAAAATCCTAATTCTAATCCTAAGAGAGAGCAGAGAACCTCCCTCTCTAAAAACTACATCTAAACTATGTAAAGTGAATAATTGGCCAACTCCCTGAATGGATGTATTCCTCCACTTCATAACTTCTAATCTGGGCCTCTTGGACTTGGATCTGGGCCAAAAAGGGCTTCAGAAACCACTGGGAGCGTTTTCTGTAATTTCTGGTGCGTGGCGTCTGTCACGCGTCCGCGTGGGTCACGTGGTCGCATCATCTGAAGTTTTTCTTATCACGCATTCGCTTTGATCATGCGTCCGCGTCATCTGTGTTCTGCTTAAGGTGCACGGCCGCGTGGGTCACGCGGTCGCGTCACTCCCTTTTCACGTTGGGCATGCGGCCGCGTCGTCCATGCGTTCGCGTCACTGCCAGTTTCTTCAAAAACTCCATTTTGTGCTTTTCTTCCATTTTCATATGTTTCCTTTCCATCCTTTAAGTTATTCCTGCCTTAGAAGCTCTGCAACTACTCAACAAACAAATCACGGCATCAAATGGTAATAAAGGGTAATTAAAATAATTACTTTTAAAGCATAGAAAATATGTATTTCACATATATCACATAATAAGGAAGGGAAAACAAAACTATGCAATTTTCATGAATAAGTAGGTGAAGGGTTGAATAAATCACTTAAATTGAGCACAATATATATCATAAAATATGGGTTTATCAACCTCTCCACATTTAAACAATAGCATGTCCTCATGCTAAATCCAAAATAAAGAGTAAGGTAAAGTGGTGAAATCTCATGCAATGCAATCTATCCTAGATGCAACTACCTAAATGAGTCATGCAAATCTAGTTATTATTCACCTATATATAAAGCTTTACATGTAGTTAAATTAATTCACATTCTCAAGGAATCATATACGCATAGCCAACCTTAGATAATGTTAAAGCACTTTTACAATTGAGATGAAAAATTTTTTTTTCAAACTTGCAAGACAATTAACAATTGAGGCAGAGATATATGGTGATGAGCTATTGAACCCTCACTAGATTTTGTGTTTACTCTCTAGTCACTCAGTGTTTATTGGGTTAATCTCTCTATTCTTCTTTTTATCCTTACTTTCTATAACTTTATTCTTCATCTAACCAATCAACAAATATAGAATATAGACATACAAAAATTATGAGGTCTTTTCAAGGTTGTAATGGGGCCAAGGTAGAGAGGTAAGGGTATATGTATAAGGCTAAGTGAGCTAATAAGTGAATCCTTGATTAGTTTAAGATCTCACCTAACATATACATACTTTATACAAATCAAAGTTCCTTAACCTATTTGTCCAAATTTTCCCACTTTGTATTGCAAACTCATGCATTAAATTTAACTTTGCCCCATGTGCATTGATTTTTCTCATTTTGCGTTTGGAGAATTTTTGTATCCCCTTATTGAAAATAAAATAATTTTTTTAATGCACATGATAATTTAATTACTTTGATTTCACATGAGCCTGCTTCCCAAATTTTTAAATAATTTATTCAATTTAAATTTCTACTTTTTCTATCATCCTATGTTCCCATAAAATTCCCCACACTTAAATATTTACACAATATCTATCTTAAGCTAACCAAGGATTCAACTTGGGATTTTTATTTTGTTTTTCTGCTTAAGGCTAGTAATGTGGTTATAAAACAGAAGGGGATTAAAAGGCTCAAGGGGGCTAACAAGGATGGCATAAAAGGTAGGCTTTATTTGTGATCAGTGAGGAAAAATTCAAATGATGGCCTCAATCACTTTCTTAGTATGTATCTATATTCTATAATCGGACATATAGATTAAAGCAAAGCAAAGAACATCAAAATAAAAAAGAAGGGCGAAGCACACAGGAATAAAAATTATGGTTTGAATGTAACCATACAATTAAGCTCAAAACTCTCAGGCTGTGTGTTCTCAAGCTCATAAACCATATATCAGTTATGTATGTCATGCAAGTAGAAATTAAGAGTTTCTATTATTCTCAATGTAAAATTTATTTGGGTGGCTTTACAGTTTTAGTGTTCCTCCTTGATGAAATGTTGTTAACTAACTAACATGTAATGCTATATATACAAGGTGTGTGGATTGTTTTACTATATTATGGTTCCTAGCTTACTCTTTTTATTTTTCAATCAAATCAACTATCATATGCTAAAAAAGGGTAAACTATACTAATTAATCCACTTAATATATAACTAGTAAACTAAGGTGCAAATCAAGCTAAAATATCCAGGATATTATACAGCCCAAAGTGCATAATGCAAAAAGTACAATAAAAGCAAGAGAGAAATGTGCAAAAATACAGAAAATGGGCAAAATAAGAAGAGAGTCTGTAGTGGTTCACCAAAAGATATGCCAAAGATGGCAACCTCCCCACACTTAAAATAAAGCATCGTTCTCGATGCTCACTCAAGCCGGGTGTGAATGAGTGTTATCTCTGGAAGGATAGGCTGCCGGTGTCTCGATGGTAGGCTGAGGGTCTGCAGTCTCTATGAGGGTAGGATGAGCGGTCTGCTGAAGCGGGGGCTTTGTCCGTAGAGGAACCTCCAGATCTGCAGCCTATAGCTGGTGGTGCTTTCCATGGTGTGAAACAGTGTGCTCGGGACCTCCCTGCTCAGCCTGGGTAGGTGCCTCATCCTCATGATCGCTCACCTCCTCCTCAGATGTGTCGGAGGGTGTGTCGGGCTCAGAGGGGATGTCACCACCAGAGCGAATCATCAGCTTGAGGTGCTCATAGTGTCGCTTGTGGCGACGCTCAAACTTCTCAAAAAGTCGCCTGTTGCAACGTTCAGACCTCTCAAACTGCTGTTGGTTATGGCACTCCATCTGATCTAGGTGGTCAAAGAGTCGGTGCACCAGACGGTAGACGGGTTCAAGAGCAGGTGGGGGTGCAGTGGGTGGTGCTGGGCCAGTGGAAGCAGAAGGAGCAGCTGAAGAAGTCGCTGCCTCAGTAGTGTCAGTGAGGAATAGAGGGCGGTAGCCGAAAGCCAGAAACTTCTGACTGTGAGGGATGATCTTTCGGCACTCTGTGGCGGGGGCCTTTCATCAGCAACCTCCCAAGGGACCTCAGCTCGGCGACCCAACTGAGTAATCAGGTAAGGAAAGGAGAGAGTGCATCTAACATGGACCCTGGCCATGTAATTCTGGAAGAAGCGAGGTAGATAAAGGTCCTTACCCGTCATCACCAGATGAGGGTAATCATAGCAGCTGGCACCTCCGTCTCATGAGTGCTCGATATCACATAGTTACTCAGAATCTGTTGCCATAGCCGAGCCTCATTATTCAGATATATAAGCCTGATTCCCTTGGGTACCAATGTGCTTGTTCTCATGACCCAAGGAATAGTAGGATCAAGAGTGATGTCCCTCTTTACTGCATCCCAATCAAACCTCATGAATCGCATATCCTCCTCAGCTTTCTGGTAACCATCTGGCTTATCAGATTTCAGTGGAAGCTGAAGGATCTCTTCAATTTCTTGCCTCTAAGCTGTACTGCATCCAAGGATGATAGAAAATAATTGAAGTAGAATTCTCTGACCCAGGATGAGGTAACCTCAGTTAAGTTTCGCTCCAGGAAGAACCAGCCTCTCTATTTGATCTGATCTAAAGTGTACTGCTTAAGTTCTTCTGGAATTTTGAGTGTCCTTTCCAAGTATAGGTTCTTGGATGTAGCAAAAACTGGGTACTTCATCTCACAGTATTTGTTTGCAAACTTAACCGGGTCAGCTATAGGTACCAACTGATCAGTCTTTTCCTGCGGGGTAAAGTTCTTCTCCCGCCAGGAATCATCATGTAAGATGCCTAGGATAAAATCAGAGGATTCGTCTCTTTTCCTTTTGCCAGTGGTAACTTTGCCCTTTCCCCTGCTTTGAGAGTCAGACATCCTGAAAAACAGAATTTTCAAAATATAATTGAGGAATAAAAGCAGGAAAACAAGTAGGCAAATAACAAGATAAGCACAAAGTGGCAAAGGAGTAGTAGAGAAATGAAATGAGTTAAGTAAAGGTATATTTTGGATTGTGTTGGAGTTGAAAAGCTGAGATGAGAAATCACAGTCCAAAATATAGTAGAAGTGGAAAGCCTATTAATTAGGAAAAATAATAATCATGCCATGAGTGAAATAAATTGAAAGAAGTAGTGAAGAGGCAAGGGGGAAGTTAGAAAGTTAAAATTTGGTAAAATTGAAAAAGATGTTAGAAAGCGAAAATCAGCGAGTTGGTAAAAAGGAAGTCAGAGTAAGTGGCATGATGATTGGTTTCTAAGTAACAAGAATATCACAATTTTGAACAACAGTTAACTCATATTCAAGCAGGGGAATCAAGTTGTTGATGATGCATATAGATATAGAAATAGTAAAAAGTAAAATCAATAATCCAATTCATTAACCAGGAAAAGTAATAAGAATGCTGGCCTGTGCATTCAAGAATGGCTTTGGTTGATTAATTGGAAAATTGAGAAATGCCAAAACCAAGTCTTGAATGTAAAAAGGAAACAATTTGTAGAAAATTGGGCAGCATTCTGGCTAAAATCAGATGTTCCCGGAAAACAAATAGTAAGAACAGTTCATATGAATTGAAATAAGGCTGCACAAATAGCAAGAATAAGAAAGAGCAGTGTAACAGCAGCATGAAACAGTTAAGCGCAGCATATGAACAGTACTAACATCATAGCCAGAATAAAATTGCAGAACAGATAAATAGATAACAAGAACGGAGCAATTATCATGCCTAAATCCACTAACCACATCCTAGCTACCTAACCACCTAGAATCCACTACGAACATGCATCTCTAACTAGCTTATTCGGAACAAAAATTGGAAAACAAACTTAATGAGTCACAAGGAGGAATCGCCGTATGGCGAAACCTGGTGCAAAAATGGCAATGAGATGGAACAGAGATGAGGGCAGAGAGGTGCTGATGCGCTGTGGCGGCACCGGGAGGATCACGGCGGTGCGACGGTGGAACAGGGTCGGTGGTAGGGTACATGATAGGGTTGAGGGGTATCGTTGAGAAGAGGGAGTTAGGGTTGGGGTGGTACCCGGCGAAGGTGGCTGCGGTGGTCGGAGGCTTGTGGTGGTCGAGCAGTGGCGGAGGTGAGAGAGAGGGAGGGAAAAGAAAGAAGGAGGAGAGGGGATGGGTGGGTGTCACGACAGGGTCTTGGTGGTGGCGGTGTGGTGGCGGTCTTGGAGGTCGGAGGTGGTCGTTGGTGGTGGCTGGGGGTGGTTTAGGGAGAGAGAGTTGCAGAGGAAAGGAAGAGTGGTTGGGGTTTGGGTTGCGGGAAGGATAGGGTTTCGCGTGACTTGGGGTTAGTGATCGCAAATCCACGCGAACGCGTGGAGGACGCGATCGCGTGACTAGGGTGAAATGAGGTTGACGCGGATGCGTGGTTGCGCAATCGCGTGGGTTAGGGGAAAGATGGGTGATGCGGACGCGTAAGGAACGCAAACGCGTCGCTGGTATTTGTGCTAGACGCACGATTCCAGCGTCGTTTCAGCGCAACTCTCTATCTGATATAGGGTGTCATAATATCCGCGCGACGCGATCGCGTCGCTCACGCTTTCGCGTGGGATGTGTGTTGGGTAAGTGACGCATTCGCGTCAGGGACGCGTACGCGTGGGTTGTTTTGTGCGAAACGCACGCTAGCCGCACGATTCCAGCCCAACTTTCTGGGCATTGGATCTTTACGCCGATATCCAGATCACGCGTTCGCGTGAGTGACGCGAACGTGTGGGAGGCATTTTTCTCAACTAACGCGATCACGTGGGGCACGTGGTCGCGTGGAACAATTTGTGCCGAAGGCACACCTCCAGCCTTGCTTTAGCACGACTTTCTGTTCACTTTCCTTTTTCTTTTTAATGCACTTGTGACGCGAATGCGTCAGCGGTGCTGGCGCGTCGCATGCTCTTTCTCTCTCTCTCTCTCTCTCTCTCTCTCTCTCTTTTTATGCAGTATGCAGAATGCAAAATGCAATGAATGTTATGCAAAAATTTCAGGTTCAAACAAAATTCAAAAACAGAGTAGAATGGAGAAGGAATGATCATACCATGGTGGATTGTCTCCCACCTAGCACTTTTAGTTAAAGTCCTTAAGTTGGACATTTGACGAGTTTTCTGCTATGGTGGCTTGTGTTTGAATTCGTCCAGAAATCTCCACCAGTGTTTGGAATGCCAGCATCCTCCGGGGTCCCAAACAAGGCACATAAAATCTTTGAGCAGTTTCAAACAGGTTTCCAGTGTCCCGGGGTGTTGAATGTCAGGATAGATTCAAGGATCCCAAACTCTACTTTTACACCCATTTTTATCTTGATCTGCATTTTTTCAGCCGGGTGATAAGTAATCTGAATTCTCACTGCAGTGACCAAACAGCTTCCGAGATCCTTTCAATTGAGCTTGACACCAATCCTTGCACCTCAATTTGAAGTGTGAAACCTCATTGAATCTTGCATACCAGTGCTGAGTTCGAGTCATTTCCCTTTCGCTCTTAAAGCCGCAGAGAGCTCTAAGCTGGCCATCTGTCTCAAGCAAACCATATTCAAGTGAAAAATTGAAGATAAAGGTCAAGGATTTTACCCACTTGAAGTTTGTGTTGGGTGGTAATGGCCTTGGGATAGGTGTTTTCTGTGGTTCTGCAAGCTTTACTCCCTTGTGGTCTTCAGTGAATTCCTCTACTTCTTTGCAAACTTCTTCTATTTCAACCATGTCTTGATCAAAGTCTTCGATATCGTCCTCATCACTTGAGTCATAATTTGGAGGTTGAGAAAAGTCAACTTCTGCATCATCTTCGTATTCACTTGGAGAGGATTCTTCTATCTCACAGAATTCACTTGTGGATGCAATTTCATTACTAGGAGAACTCGACTTGTGATTATCATCATCCAGGAAACTTGCGTCTTGGCTTATTCCGTCCAGTTCTTTATAAGATATCTGCATTGGAGGTTGTGCAAGCTCCTCTTTAGCGTCAATTGTAACATCCTTGACAGAATTCTCCACAACTCTAGATTCCTGCGGAGGTTCGGCATCTCCTAAATCTTCAACCAACTCTTCTTCTTCTATAGTGACAGCTTCCTCTACTTGTTCTAGTACGGGGTTATACTCTATGATAGAGTGAAAGAAGATATTAAAAGTGAACAAAGAAGGGTAGTCAGTTAAGCAAGTTTATCTAGCTGTTAAGTTTGTTAGGAGGTTAGTTAAGCCTGTTGATCTGGCATCTTCAGATGCTTCTAGTGTATGCTATATAAGTCTTGTACTGCTGTAAGTCTTAGTGAATGAAAAGTAATCCTTCACTGTTCAAATCACTCTTCTCTGAACTCTCTTCTCCTTCACTCATTCTCCTTGCTCTTACTCACCAGTCTCTGATTCCTTCATGGTATCAGAGCTGGTCTTCTAATGGAAAACGAAACCCAAACCATGACAGATTCAGAAAGCACTCACAGCGCCCACAGCTCAGCACAAACGGCGAGCTCACTAGGCTTTGCTGCAACTCCGATCTACATGAAGCTCGACAGCGACAACTTCTTGCAGTGGAAGGATCAGGTAGAAGCAATGATCGAAGGAAATGACCTATTGAATCACATCACTAGAGTTGGAATTCCGCTTCAATTTCTTGAAAATGGCGACACTAATCCAGAATTTCAGAGATGGAAAAGACAAGATGCCTTGCTTAAATCTTGGCTTCTGGCGGCGATGACGAAACCCTACACCACTCGGATGGTTGGTTGTGTATTCACCTATCAGATCTGGAACAGGTTAGAGACTCACTTTGCCTCTCAAATTAAGGCTAGAATTATGCAATTAAGGAACAAATTGAGCAACACTCGAATAGGATCCTCCGTAAACGAGTATGTACTGTCAATAAAAGGCACAATTGATGCGTTAGTGTTAGTAGGCGAGACAGTAAGTGAGAGCGACCATGTTAATGCACTCCTTCATGGCCTAACCGAAGAGTATGCGCCTTTGCTCACCTCTCTGCTAACAAGATCGCAAGGTATTACAGTCGGAGAGTTAGAAGCAGTGCTTTTTGCCAATGAAAGTATGTTAGAAAGATTTAGAAAATCTGAGGTAAATCAAGTAGCTTATGCACATGTAGCACAATCTAGTTATGCAAATCAAGAAAGCTTGCAAGAAAGCCCTCAGTATCAAGCTAACTGGACTCAGACAAGAAATTTTCGAGGAAGCTCCCGAGGCAGGGGAAGATTCGACAGAGGAGGAAGGCATCCCTCTGGCTTTAAAAAACAGCAGCAATATGATGATAGGTTGAGAAATCAAAATTATGAAAGATCAAACTATGAGAGACCTCAATGTCAGCTATGCAACAAGATTGGCCACACTACCAAAACTTGTTGGTACAGGTATGAAGAAGACTCACAGCCGCATGGAAGAAGCACTAACAAACCACACCAACTTGAACAACCAGGGGCCAATTACAGCACTGTGATAGCAAATCCAGCAACTCTCACTGATTCTGTTTGGTATCCGGACTCAGGTGCAACACATCACATGACTCCCGACCCCCACAATGTAGCTGAAAAGGAGAATTATAACGGTGAAGAACAAGTTGTTGTTGGCAATGGAACAGGTTTGAGCATTAATTCTGTTGGAAAAGCCTATTTTAAAACTGAATTGAGCTCTAAATATCTCATTATGCAGAAATTGTTGCTAGTACCTGATATAACAAAGAACCTATTAAGTGTGTATCAATTTTGTTGTGACAACAATGCCCTCTTTGAATTTCATTCTCATGGCTGCTGTGTCAAATCCCAGGATTCTAAAGAATTGCTTTTGAATAGAACTGTTGAAAAAGGCATGTATAAGCTGTTGAATTTTCATCCTGTTCAAGCACCTGCTGCACTGCTCAGTTCAGTGGAGTCACATTCACAGTCAACTTCAGATCAATACATGTTGTGGCATTCTCGTCTTGGACATGCCTCACATAATATAGTCTCAAAAGTTTTACAGCATTGTAATTTTTCTTTTCCTACAAATAAGCCATTTTGTATCTCTTGTTGCATTGGCAAATCTCACTCTTTACCCTTTCCGGAGTCTCTAAAACAGTGTATAATGCTCCTTTAGAGCTTGTGTACTCTGACATTTGGGGTCCAGCTCCAATGTCTGATTGCAATGGAAACAATTACTTTGTGAATTTTATTGATGCATATTCCAGATTTACTTGGCTATATCTGATCAAAAGTAGAGCTCAATTAAAAACAGTTTTTGTGCATTTCCAACACATGGCTGAGCTTCAGCTTAATGCCAAACTTAAGGTTTTTCAGAGTGATAATGATGCAGAGTATGTCAGTTTGTCCAAATTATTGCAGGAACAGGGTGTTATTCACAGGTTTTCATGTCCACATATCCACCAACAAAATGGCACAGCTGAGAGAAAGCATAGGCACGTTGTGGAAATGGGGCTAACCATGCTCGCAACAGTGTCTATGCCACTCAAGTTCTGGGGCGAAGCTTTCACTACAACAGTCCAACTGATCAATATCTTGCCAACTCCAGTACTGAACGGAGTATCCCCAACTAAAAAACTGCTCAACAAGAAGCCATCCTATGAAAACCTCAAGGTCTTTGGTTGCTTGTGTTTTCCTCACCTGAGGCCCTACAACCGACATAAGCTTGACTTTAGATCCTCACCAAGTGTATTTCTTGGTTATGGCACCTCTCACAAGGGCTACAAATGTCTCACAAATTCTGGAAAAGTGGTCATTACAAGACATGTTGTATTTGATGAAGCCACATTCCCTTTCAAAGATCATTCCTTCGGTTTCTATTGCCCACCCAGACTTGAATCCTCACATGCTATTCCACCGTCACTACCATGTATTCCCATTATCCCTCACCAGGCCAAACAACTCTCCTCACAACCAACCTCAGCTTCTACCTTACCCATAACAACAGCCTCACCTACCATCCCATCTTCAACCCCAACACAAATCCCTTCAAGTTCTACTGTCCCTTCTTCTCCTCTGCCCCCAGCCCCTATAATCCATCTCCTATGTTGCCTTCCCTCTCCTCGTCCCCAACTCCTTCCCACAAGGCCCCATCAGATGTCCCGATTCCAATTCCAATAGCTGATTTGGAAACAGTTCCACCGTCTGTTCCTGTTGTTAACACTCATCCAATGGTGACTAGAAGCAAGGCAGGTATTGTTAAGCCTCATGTTTTTGTTGCAAGTATGGAGCCAAGGTCTGTCACGCAAGCATTAGATGACCCAAAGTGGAAGAGTGCCATGGAGTCTGAATTTGCAGCTCTTCTAAGGAATAATACCTGGTCCCTGGTTCCTCTCCCAGCCGACAGGGAAGCTATTGGGAGCAAGTGGGTGTTTCACCTCAAATATAATGCTGATGGGAGCCTTCAAAAGTACAAGGCCAGACTTGTTGCTCAGGGTTTCTCCCAAAGACCCGGGTTTGATTTTACAGAGACATACAGCCCTGTTGTCAAGCCAACATCCATCCGAGTTATACTGACCATTGCACTGGCAAATTCGTGGCCTATACATCAATTAGACGTGAATAATGCCTTCCTCCATGGTGATTTGCATGAAGATGTCTATATGAGACAGCCACAGGGATTCATTGTTGGTGATGGTTCATTGGTTTGCAAGCTTACCAAGGCTCTCTATGGGTTGAAGCAAGCCCCAAGAGCCTGGTATTTCAAGCTCTCCAATGCTCTTCGAGATCTAGGGTTCACTGCCACCAAGTCTGATGTTTCGGTCTTTGTAAGGCACACTTCATCCTCTCTTGCTTATGTTCTTATTTATGTTGATGATATACTCATCACTGGCAGCTTAGAAAGCGAAATATCTGATGTTATTCAACGCTGAACTTTGTCTTTGTTCTAAAAGACATGGGTCCTTTACATTATTTTCTGGAAATTCAGGTCACTAAAACCAGTGATGAAGGACTGCTCATGACACAGAGCAAATATGTCCAAGACCTGCTGCTCAAAGCAGGGATGTCAGGGTGCAAACCATGCCATACACCCTTGCCCTCCACCTTGAAAATTCAGGCTATAGGGGGAGATGCGTTTGCAAACCCCCATATGTATTGCTCAGTGGTAGGGAGTCTGCAATACCTCACCATTACCAGACCTGAACTAGCATACAGTGTGAACAAAGTAGCACAATTTATGCAGCATCCACTAGAGACACATTGGAAGCTGGTCAAATGAATCCTGCGATATGTTGGTGGCACTGCAACCTATGGCTTGAAGATTGACAAAGCTTCACCCACTTCCTTACTGCAACTAAAAGCCTATTGTGATTCAGACTGGGCAGGGGATCCCAATGATCGCAAATCAGTTGGAGGCTTTTGTGTCTATTTAGGCAGAAATTTGATATCATGGCAGTCTAAGAAACAAGGGGCAGTAGCCAGATCCAGCATAGAGGCTGAGTACAGGGCATTGGCAGACTTAGTTGCTAAACTAATCTGGATAAAAAGGATTGTTAAGTGAGCTAAAGTGGAGCATTCCTGAACCCCCCATGGCTTATTGCGACAATCAGAGTGCAGTCTTGCTAGCAGCAAATCCCATTCTTCACTCAAAAACGAAACACTTTGAGATTGACTTGCACTTCGTAAGGGATTATGTGACAAGAAATGAGGTTCAGTAAGCCATATACCAGGCTCAGCTCAGATTGCTGACACTCTCACCAAGGCTCTTCCATCAGCAGCGTTCCTTGATCTCAGAGGCAAACTCAAGGTGCAGAACTCTGAAGATTCAGCTCCCTTGAGTTTGAGGGGGCATGATAGAGTGAAAGAAGATATTAAAAGTAAACAAAGAAGGGTAGTCAGTTAAGCAAGTTTATCTAGCTGTTAAGTTTGTTAGGAGGTTAGTTAAGCCTGCTGATCTGGCATCTTCAGATGCTTCTAGTGTATGCTATATAAGTCTTGTACTGCTGTAAGTCTTAGTGAATGAAAAGTAATCCTTCACTGTTCAAATCACTCTTCTCTGAACTCTCTTCTCCTTCACTCATTCTCCTTGCTCTCACTTACCAGTCTCTGATTCCTTCACTCTATACTGTCCACTATAGTTTCTAGTGTTTCTTTCATGCTACGTTCTTCATTGGATTCTCCACATGAAGCCATGGGGGTTTGTTGAGTGTCTGAATGTTTGGAAGATAATTGATTTATTGCCTACTCCAGTTGATGAAGAATTGTATTAAATTGGTCTACTGATGGATATGAACATGGTGCATAGGGGAGTGGTGTTTCTTGGGAGTAATTGGATTGACGTTGGGTGGATAAGGATCATATAGTGGTGAATGGTGGAAAGAAGCTTTGAGTGTGGTGGGTTGAGGTTATGTTGAAAGGATGGTCTCTGAGCATAGGGTGGGGCTTGTTGGTAGCTACAAGGCGGTCCACCATATCTATCACCTTGGTATGCATTGTAGAATGGTCTCTGTCTATGATATCTTGGAGGGTGTTGTTGCCTTAAGGGTTGATCATATCCTCTTGGCTCCATCCATCTTTGATTACTTAGACTGTGATGCATATTTAGCTTCCATTCCTTTCAACAAAATTAGGACCAAACTCAAAGCGAAAGGGGTGAGAATTCATAGTAGCTATCAGAAATAAGAAGGAAAAACAAAAACAAATAAACAAGTAAAAGAAAAAATATTTACAATAACCAATAATAAGGCATACGTTTGCAATTCTCCGGCAACGGCGCCATTTTGAAGAGAAAACTTTTGCGTGGTCTAGAATTCAGAATAAATTTCCGTTGCAAGTATAGCTTCTAAACCAACAAAAGTCCTTTCTTACAAACGTTTTGGTTGTCACAAGTAACAAACCCCTGATAAAATTAATAACCGAAGTATTTAAACCTCGGGTTGTCTTCTCAAGGAATTGCAGGGAGGTATGTTCTTATTATTGGTTATGAGTCTTGTAAATTGGGGGTTTTGAAAGTAAGGAACAAGTATGTTAAATGATAAGAAAAATAAAATAGTAATGATAAAATAAACTCTTGGCCAGGTATTAGAATTGGAATTCCTATCCTAGTTACCCTTATCAGGTGTGATGAGAATTAGGTTTTAATCCCACTTAGTTATCCTTTATTGAACAAAGAAAGGTCAAGTAGACTAATTAGCTTGATCCTCAAGTCCTAGTCAATCCCTATGGGAAAACTAGCTTTAGAGCAATCTAGATCAATTAGAATCTGCCAATTTCAACCACTGATGAGTTTGACAACTCAAGTGTTACCAATTACCTAACCAAAGCCAAAAGAGAGAAAAATCTAAATTATTTATATAAATAAAAGAAAACAATCATGAGTCTGAAATACCTCAAATTATATTAAATAGAGAAAATCCTAACATGAATGGTTCATTAAAATATCGCAAAGTAGAAGAGAAGTCAAAATAAAAGAATATTGAACCTGATAGAAAGATGAGATAAAAATATTCCTAAATTCTAAAAATCCTAATCCTAATCCTAAGAGAGAGGAGAGAACCTCCTTCTCTAAAAACTACATCTAAACTATGTAAAGTGAATAATTGGCCAACTCACTGAATGGATGTATTCCTCCACTTCATAACTTCTAATCTGGGTCTCTTGGACTTGGATCTGGGCCAAAAAGGGCTTCAAAAATCACTGTGAGCGTTTTCTGTAATTTCTGGTGCGTGGCGTCTGTCACGCGTCCGCGTGGGTCACGCGGTCGCGTCATCTGGAGTTTTCCTTATCACGCGTTCGCTTTGATCATGCGTCCACGTCATCTGTGTTCTGCTTAAGGTGCGCGGCTGCGTGGGTCACGCTGTCGCGTCACTGCCTTTTCGCGCTGGGCATGCGGCCGCATCGTCCATGAGTTCGCGTCGCAGCCAGTTTCTTCAAAAACTCCATTTTGTGCTTTTCTTCCATTTTCGTATGTTTCATTTCCATCCTTTAAGTTATTCCTGCCTTAGAAGCTCTGCAACTACTCAACACACAAATCACGGCATCGAATGGTAATAAAGGGTAATTAAAATAATTACTTTTAAAGCATAGAAAACATGTATTTCACATATATCACATAATAAGAAAGGGAAAGCAAAACTATGCAATTTCCATAAATAAGTAGGTGAAGGATTGAATAAATCACTTAAATTGAGCACAATATATATCATAAAATATGGGTTTATCAAAATTCAACAACCATAACATCTAAAAATAACTAATCTAACGTCCAAAATTCCAATTTTAAAATTATATTCCATTAGCAATATTTTATGGCATTTGAATTTGTCGTTAAGGTAGAGCCTTAGCTTGGTTAGATGGTGCCTATTATTGTTTGACATTTTTATATTTTTTATTTTTATTGTTTATTATATTTTATCTAAAATCTCTTTGAAGTATCAATCACTCTATTATTTTTTTTCATATTTTATTTTTTATTTTTTACTTTATAACAATCAATATATAAAAGTATGTTGTATAATAGAATTTGTGACTTAACATCTACGATTTCACACTTATAATATTTATAACTTCATACGCATAACTTCCATAATTTTAGATATTTAATATATATATTTCATACTCATAACATGTACATTCATAATTTCATTAGTATAATATCCATAATTAACAAATTTTTATATTAACATTATCAAATTTTAATTAAACTATATATTTTATCGTATATTTTAAATTATCTCATATGTGTACTAATTGTTTATAATTTTAAATTATTTAAACTTTTATTTAATATTCATATATATGTTTGTTTATTGATTATAATAAAATCAGTTAATAATTTCATATAAATATTTATTTTATATAATTTTTTTATATTTCATTTTCTGTTTTTATTTTATAATAATCTGTATATAAAAATATGAGTTGTATAATAAAAATTGTTAAAATATTTTAAATTTAACATCTATAATTTTAAATATATAACATCTATAATTAATAAATTGAGATAATTTTTTATCATATTACAAAATAATTATTTTTGAATGTTTCTTATTTTTAATAAATTGAAACTAATCAAATTTTAGATGTTTGGACTTTTTTATAAAATGTGCTATGGTGAGTTCACAACTCTAGAGAGGATTTGAGATTTTTTATTGGGATAAAAGATTGTGTAGTAATAATTGCAGATCTAATAATCCAATATTCATTTACTATACCATATAAATAATCGTACATAATATAAATAATAAAAATAAAAACAGTGTCTTTCATTACATTATTATTATTATTATTATTATTATTATTATTATTATTATTATTATTATTATTATTGTACACATATAAATTAACTTCTAGTCAACAAAAAAAAAAATTAACTTCTAAAATTCAACAATATAACATTGTTCGTAACATCTAATATGCATTTACGGTAACATCTAAAAATTACTTATAACATATGAGACATACTACTTCTTCTAAAATTGTAATAAAATTGGAGTTAAGTGAATTTGTCAAATAAATATGAAAAGATAAGGGGTTTTTTTTTATTCGATTTTAGGATTGTTAGATTGCATAATCACGCTCTAAATAAGGAGTGAAAGGTTTTGGCTGGGTTAATTAAAGGCATTATTTTGAGAGTGATTTTGAATTTTATCCTTGATAAAAGAGGTGAGAAATTTTAGAATGTAATTTTGGAAAATTTTATATTCTTTTTTTAATATAATATTTGTGTTTTATTAATAATTATTAATGTCTTGCATATGCTATATATGCTATAAATCATGGACACTTTGTTGAGTTGTCGTGTCTATTTGTCAGATACATTTCAGACATGACACTCTTTGACACTCGTTCGATAAGCGTGTCTGCTATGTCCAATCGTGTCTTAATAAAAAATAAAAATTCTTTTTCAGATACGTTTGTACACACCTAAATACCATCACGTACCAACGTGTCTAGTCTTATTATTAATATGTATTATTGAAATAAATTTAGAAATAATATATATTATTATTATTTATTAAAACAAAAATTATTTTAAATATTTTATATAGTTAAAATAAGCCACTAAAAGTAATTAAAAAATAATTTATATATATATGTGTGTGCGCGTCCGGTGTTTTATCAGATTTGAAAGTTTATGTCCTGTATTAGATTGTGTGTGTGTGTGCGCCCTGTGTTTTATCAGATTTGAAAGTTCATGTCCTGTATTAGATTGGGTCTTGTATCTGTGTGTTAGTGTCTATGTATCATAATATATATGTGGTTGGATAAATGTTTTAATATATTTCAAAACTATAATTATAAGTTAAATCTAT
>NC_029778.3:64092531-64106695 GCF_000817695.3 Arachis duranensis
TAACCATTATATTAGAATGATTGATAATTAGGATAATTAATAATTAATATAATTATTTATTAAATATTAATTTTTATATAATTATAAAGAATATATTTTTTTAAAATATTTTAAAAAGAGAAGTATATATATTGACACTGAAACGCACCATACGCTAATGTTCTTAGTATCAGAATGTTTTCTATTGTAAAATAATATATGATAATAATACATATTATACAATAAGTAACAAATTAAAAGAATCTCTTAAAGTTGTATTTTATGAATTATTTTGATCTTTTAAATTAAAATTTGAATTTCTTGTCTGGCCCTGAAAAGTTGGAAAACAAGTCATATTAATTCCAAAAAAGGATAACGAATTAACTAATGTTAAATATATTTGAAAGAAAACAAAATAATAAATGTCATGAAAACATTTTTCTTTTCTAAGTTGCTTTGCATTTTAACCAACACTAACTATTTTTGTAAGAGAAATATTATAAGGTTATCAAAATTTATTATTTTTTGTTATTATTTAGTCATTAATATTTAAAAGTATATGATAAAATATATTATTAAATTATTAGATTAAAAAAATTGAATTGATAACTAAATAATAGTAAAAAAATAATAAATTCTAAATCATTTCTCACTTAATGTATTTTCTCTAAAAAGACATTGACCCTTGTACCCTCAGCGACAAAGACAATATGAATTTATTTAAGCCAAAAAATATGATTTGGAGTATGCTCATGATTATGAGGACTATAAATGCAATTACATATGTATTGGTGTCACTTATTACTATTTGTTAGTACATATATAGTGTGTCAAACTGAGAGAGAGCAATTAGAACAAAGCCTTTTGTAGTGGTAATTTTAGTAGCTATTCTGGGACAACATTCTTTGCAACAATCGTGGTGAATGCAGATGGGACTTCAACTTCTTCTCTTCGTGTTACAAAATTATCACGTGCGAGTTACTCCAAGTGGCCCTAATCGATTGCACAATGAAATGGAACAATCTTCTCTATCCATGGTGCTACGGAGTCGACCGGGTCAAGATGATCCACCTGCAATCACTATTAAGAAATTATTTAATTTTTTAACTTATTTGTGGACAATACATATATTAATTATAATCACAAATGATGCTATTTCAAATTAAATAATTTATATAATAATGATCTTATTTATTGTTATAAATGCTAATTGAATAAGTCATTGTTACTTTTGATTTGAATTTAAATGAGAATAAAACCGAATATTATCTTTTGTTTTTTATATAATTATTTTTTTTTATTTTAGATATATTATCTTTTGGCCTTTAGATATTATTTTATTTGAACTTTAGGGTTTAATGGATGACATACTCAAATATAAATAGACCTTTAGGGTTTCAGTCCCCAATATACCAAAAGCCGCCTTTGTTGCTCTTTTCCCATCAAAAGAGTTGCAGTTCAGCCACCTAAAAATACAGAAAGTTTTGGTTGATGAGAAAGATCAAAAGAACCACAAGATCCAAATTCTTCCATCAATTTTCGACTCTTATGAGTAAAGGTACGCTTCCGCATTATGTTATATTTTGGTGATTTAATATGAATAATCTGATTTAATAAAATTAATTTATTCCAACAATTACTGCATAACGACCTAACTTGCATGTCTACACAAAACTTGTGAATAAATAAGTCAAAAAGTTAGATTCAAAGTGTGATCCAAATTCTTAATGTTATGACTGTGACTTAATGTAATATTTTTATGTTCCGAATTTCAAGTCTGTTCCATATGCTTGGAAATCTTTTACTTACATCGTCTACTGCATATTCTCGCCAACTCACCGAAATAGTTTTTCTTCAGAAAAAGTCTGAAACAAACTAGGATACCAGCTTATTCCAACTAACTATAATATGGATTGCAATAAAAAGTTAAATAACACAAAAATGAATTCCTAAATTTCATCCTAAAATTGAAAAAAACAACTGCACACCCCCTTCTTTCTCTTTTACTCCCACGCACGTCGTTCATCTGGTTGTCTTCCTCTTTCACTATAGGGTCCTCTCTTGCGATTCGCCGCACCCAAGACCACACCTTAGTGCCATCCCCTGCCCTGCACGATTCGCCGCGTTTAGGACCACCTCAACACCCTCTCTCACAATTCGCAGCGCCCTCTCCTTTGCGATTCACCGCTTTCAGAACCACCTCATTGCCTTCCCTGCGCGATTCACATCACCGCTAACTACTACAGTAGCCTTTCCCTCGCAAATGTAGCGTCGCAAACCGCCCTCTTGAAGTGTGTTCTTTTTTTATTTGAATTTGTTTCTTTAACTAATTTTTAGATGTTTTTTTTCAGGATTTCAAATGTTTCTTACCATGATTTTTATGTAGATTACTAGATGTTTTTTTCTTAGCTTTTTGGATATTTCTTTTCAGGAGTAGGTGCGTTCCTTTTTTTTTTTTTAAATTTTTTGCTTTAACTGTTTTTTCAATTTTTTTCTGTTTAAATAGATATTTTTTTTATAGGTTTTGAATGTTTCATTTTGAGCAAACAAATGATTTTTTTATGTGGATTATATTATTGGATGTTTCTTTCTTAAGTTTTGGGATTTTTTTTTGGAAGAAGGACGCAGCATGTGTTTTTTAAAATTTAAAAAGTTAGCTCAAGTTGACTGATATCTTAATTAGTTACTAAGTAGAATTGTTTCTGCAAATATGCTCTATGCCATTTTAACTAATAATGTTAAATAATAATTGTTTACAATTTTGATATTATAATCAATTTAAACTGATTTCTTTCAAAGTAAGTGTATTTTTCTTTAAAGGATATATTTGTCTACACTTTTAATTTGTTTCAAAAAAATAAATTTAAGATAAAGTAACATATTTTCTTGATAAAAATACGGTGTTCATTTAATTTGAACATCCATTTTGTTTGAGAAAACTCTCTGCGTACCTGCACCTGTTTTTAATATATAAACATGTGAATGGTACAATCCTAAATTATTATGTCGTTAGTTGCATGAACCAAGAGAGTGATAGAGTGACTAGCTGAAAGAATACCTTGAATTAGGTCAACATATATAGCTATTTTCAAATTAATTTCCGCCAACACCTTATCAGAGTCTTTATCTCGAGCAAAATTATCATTGTCGACGAGCTAACAAAACCACGTGTATTGGAACCAAAAATTAATAAAAGTGTGTTTGGTTTGTATGTTTATTTTCTGTTTTCATTTTTAGTATTTTTTGTATTATTTTTATTTTTTTATAAAATTTAAAAAATAAAAAATATTAAAAATATAAACTAAATGCATCCTAAATTTTTTAGATTTTACTAAAATAAAAACCGCTTGTTTCTTTAGCTTATTTATTTTTAGAATATTTGTATTATATAAAGTCAAGTGTTATTGTTTTATTGATAGCAAGTAATAACATGTTAAGTTTTACATATCTCCTTTTACTTTTCTTTTTTCTTATTGTGTGTGACGGACGGAATTTTATAGTTTAAGATACTCTAATACTAGGAAAATAAAATAATACAGCTTAAATTTATCTTATTTAGAGGCAAATTTTGCAGAAATTATTTTCTATATGAAAACATGGGTGGTGTATTGGCCCGATATGGGTGAGAGGGGTGTTTTGCGGGAGGATGGTGTCAGGGACAACACGCGGGGGCGTGATGGCTGAGCACGGTCAGCCACGTGGCGAAACCCTGGCAACACGCCGGGGGCGTGATGAACTGGCGAGAAGACAGCTGCCTGGCAACACCTTGGGGGGCGAGAAGCTGTGTATTCCGTGAAACTTGCTAAGTTCCGAGGTGTGCAGCTTCACGGGGGGAGGGGGGCGTGTAGCAGGCCTGCCTGCATGCAGGGAACACCCCCCCTTCCCGGTAACCAGTGCCCAACTCCCCTATATATTCATGTTCTTCCTCCATTGAAGAACAGAGAGTGTGCCATCAAAACTTGAAGCAAGATAGGAAAAAAAAAAAAGGCAGTGTGAGCCGTGTGTTTGAGTGAGTGTGAGTGTTAAAATAGAGTGTGGGTAGTTTGAATAATAGAAGTGGAAGTGAAGGTGTAATCAGTTGGGGTACTTATAAAAAAAAATTGTAGAAATATAAAAAAAAATGGTACGTAATTATGCGACGCCTGAAGATCATATTATCAACTATTTGGAGCATCCAATTTATGTAAGTTGATAAAATTAATTTTTTTATATGCTGAAGTTTTTTAAATATTGTTGTTGTTGTTAATATTTTATAAATTTAAAGAAGAAGGCCATTTTATTTTATATTTTACGACTATGTTAGAAAAAATTTGAATCTGTAAAATATAATTATATTTTTTTTGTATGTAAATTTTTTTAGTATTATCGTATATTTTTTTCTGATTTTTGAATATATAAATTTTGTTACGATTATTAATGAAAGTAATGCATAAATAATAAATATTTGAATTTTTTAAGACTAAATAATTTTCGGTATTTATAAAAAATTAATAAAAATAAATAGATAAATAAATATGTATGAAGTCGGCTCTGCGAACTATCATTGAAAAAAGAAATACTCTTACAAATACGTATTTTGACAAATAAATAAATAAAATTAAAAATATTATTTATTTATGTAAAAAAAAAGAATTATATATATATATATATTTATTTATTAAAAAAAATGCTTGACAGTAAACAAAAAAAATATGTAGCTTAGTGAATAAAACTATTTACAAATATTTATTTATTTATTTTAATTCAATAATATGTATAACCTATTTAAACTAACATTTTTTTAATGCAGCCTAATAGGAATTTGATGGTGCGTAAATTGGATCCGCCACAGACGTGGAATCCGATGGTGGAAAACTACCTACGCGCCACGGAATTTTACCACGTCTCTAAAATTGGGGTAATACGTGGATTTCACCCGCTATTAGCAGCTCTGGTCGAAAGGTGGAGACCAGAGACTCACACCTTCGTGTTGCCGGTGGGTGAGGTTACAGTGACATTGGAAGACGTTGCTTATATATTTGGCTTACCCATTGACGGCGAGGCTGTGAGTGGATGGACAGATAGTAGTGGTGACTTCGTGCAAAGCCAGAGCCACGCGATATTCGGTCGAGAGCCAGAAGTCAGTAGTTCTTCAAAATCCTATATAAAGCTGGGTTGGGCAAGACGTGTCAGAGACGCGGAGCTGTTAGACACTGAGGATTCTGTGAGGCGATATGTCAGATGTCATATCTTCTGTTTGTTGGGGTCGACATTATTCACGGATAAGTCGACCGCATACGCCCACGCGAAGTATCTACCACTGCTTCGAGATTTCGACCGGATCCATACTTATAGTTGGGGGTCAGCATGTCTTGCACATTTTTATAGGGCATTGTGCCGTGCATCACGGTTTGATACGAAGGAGATGGATGGACCTCTTAATTTGTTGTCAGTATCAAGCTGGCTCGGATAAGCCAATCGCACCCACGCCCATACATCTTGCATTTTGCATAGAAGGTCTGTGGCTCAGACTCATACACATCGTAGTCAACTCCTCTAACGATAGTGTATCTTCTAATTGCAGCAACCACCGACTTCCTGGAACTGTATTCCATTCCAATCCGGAATTCTCCGTCCTCAGGATCAGCAACGCCTACAGAAAGCGGAAAATCATCGTTCACTAATCATTCCAAACGTATCAATTACCAAAAACGTATTATTCATGCATGACGTACCTATGTTTGCATATTCCGGAAATTCTGGTGCATGCATGGCGTCGAGATCCAACTCACGCATGAATGGTGGCACGTCCATCGGTTGACTGCTCGAGGGATGAAGCACTATATTCTCCGTTGCTGTCTCCGGTACAAAATTCTGCTCACTCTCATTAACGTACCGTTCTCCATGCTTTGACAAAGACCGTTCTGAAGCTCCATTAACGTCATGGTGCATGGAACCACAAACGAAAATGGATTCTGACAGACAAACCTCACGCCCTCACGAGTATTGCGTATTATTTCACCGTTGCGATACACCACCAAGTTTGCGGTACCCTCCATTGCACTCCCAACACTCACAAAACACTCAAAGAACACTCACACACTCTTCCTCAAAATGAAAATGCAGCCCAGCACTGCCTATATATAGATGAGAGCATTCACCACGCCTGCCCCGTGCTGCCCGTCGCAGCCAATCAAATGTCGCCACGTGTCAGCACGCCCCTGCGTGCTGAGTCAGCACGCCTCCCACGTGCTAGGGCCAACTCAGCACGCCCCCCGTGCTGAGTCAACACGCCCCCCGTGCTGAGTCAACACGCCCCCGGCGTGATTCGAGCTCCGGCCAACGACGTAACGCCACGTCTCTTCACGCCCCCTGCGTGTAGCAGGCAACACGCCCCCTGCGTGTTGACCTTGTATTACAGACGTCCATAACACAGTAATACACATGGTTCTCCCATTACTAGCCAAATCACCATCAGCTTTTTCATAAGCAAATTCTTGAGCCCAAATTTTGATTGTTGACTATTTTTTTTTGTTATAAAATATTTTCGTATAAACTAGATTCGGTCACCAAAATATCCTTGTCATCAAAAGGAACAACTCTTTCCTTTCATCAATACCTAAAACTACCCGGTGCTCAAGGAGTATGAGACATTGTTGACTTGTTGTGAACAACTTCAAAGAACCAAAAATGTCCAGGAATGATGATTCATCAAGGCCTAGCTAGACGATGATATCATTGAAAAAGCATGGGACACTTTAAAATATTGAAGAAGGAGTTGAAAAGTTAAAAAAGATACGTATGCAAACTCCAAGGGCGGCCGAGTTTGAGAATCTTCAATAAATACTTTTTAAGAGAATGATTTCACTATGTGAAAAAGCGAAACAGATTTTCTCTCTGTTTCTAGATCGACCTGAATGTTCTTATCTTCACATTTGTAACATGTCACTCATGAGTCAGTCATACGTTGGTGACAACCAACGTACGATACTGTACACATTAAAACTTGCAATACCCTAAAGTATCTAATATATTAATTAGTAATATATAAATAAGAGCTTGTATAACTAATCTCAATCTAAGTAAAACAACAACAATATCACGATTTATAATTTTAAAATAGGTAATAGTCAAGTGTGTGTTGAAAACTGTAGATATTCTTATTGCGAGTCCCTTTTGACTAAACTTAACCACAAATGGGTTAAATTACTTCAACTATAGATATTCTTATTACGAGTTCCTTTTGACTAAACTTAACCACAAATGGATTAAATTATAAGAGTACAGGAAATAACTTTGATATAAATATAGTAAGTGATAAAATAAATAAGATCTATATTACAATCAAGTGAATCTAATTCTCGAGTAGATCTTTTCAAAAAAAATTTTAATTGTTTGGTCAAATATATTTTTTTATTTCATTATTTTAAATAGTAAAAAAAACATATAAAAAAATATTAAATAATTAAAATCATATTTTATTAAATAATTAAAAAAATTAAAACAATCCACTCCTATCTAACTTTTATAAAATATGAAGAGTGTAAATAAATCAGAATGAATGAAAAACTCTTGAAAAAAAATTGTAACACTTTTATTATTAGAATATTATGTTTAAATCATGATATTATTAATAGTAAAATATTACTTGTATTCATTATATTACTTATTTACATATTATAAGAGCCTTTAAATAAACAAAGCTGAAAATAAAAGGTACTTTTTCTTTTGTCATACATATATACATATATATATATTTCATATTCCAATTATTACAAGGTAATCAACAATTATTACAACTCAAACAACTATATCTATTGTCATGAATAAAATGAGTTAATTTTTAAAGTGATCCCTAAACTTGTAATCGAGGCTTAAACTTGTCCCTTAACTTAAAATTTTTTTAAGTTTGTCTTTGAACTTAACAACGATCGTCTCTGAGATATTTTCTGATGATAGATTGATGACGTAGTTGGACGGAGATCACGCTGAATTTGTAAATGTTGTTGTTTCTTTTTTGGCCCCAAATACAACTGAAACGATATCGTTTTAAGTATTGAGAGAGGTTTAATGCATTGGTGTTACTGTGCCTCTGCCTCTCACGAAGTCTCTTCTTGTTCTCTTAATCCTTACAGCTACCTCGCAGGTGCTGGTGCCGCCGCTACAACAACAACAACAACAATTTCTCAACATAGAATTCTTGGCTCGAATGGACACTACAACTTTCTTACAGTTGGAGTTCTATGTCCTGTTTTTCTCCTATCTCTCCTCCTTTGATCTCCATCTCACCCATTATCACCTTGTCACCCCCAAAATTGATCCTTCTCTCATCAATGAGAGCACCAAACCTCGCCGCCATACATACTCCCATCCCCCTCCTCCCTCCCAAGTCCTTTCTCACCGGCCGCCAATACCGTGTTGCTGGCCTCCTCTCTGTCACTAAGCTACCTTCTCTCCTTTTCGATGACCTTGGAAATGTCGAGAACCATGTGATGATCGATTATCTAAAACAGTTTATTAGGGAAGATCTAAAATTTGACAGTTTGCTCTGCCTTCTTCCACTTTCGCGCTGGTCGCCTACCACGGGGCGTGGTGCTGTCGAGGGGAGAGGAGAGCTCGCTATGATGAAATTTGGGGAGAAGAAGAGGAAGAGAGGGCAGAAGCTAAAGGTGAAGGTGAACTTGAAAAAATCTTATAGTAGAATGGAGATTATGAACAAGAAGTGGTGATTAATCTGATGGAGTTAGTGAAGGCAGATAATCACACTTTTTAGATCTCAAATTGGGATTAGGATTATAAACCAATAATATGAATTAAATTGAGTAAAAATTATCACGTAATATAGCCGTTGATTATCCATTGTGGCTTCCCTCCGTACACGACATCACTCCCTTCACGAATATTTGCTGAAAAATACTTTAGGGACGACTATTGTTAAATTCAGAGACAAATTTGAGACAATTTTAAGTTTAAGAACGAGTAATTCGAAACTCAATTATAAATTCAGGAACCACTTTGAGATTTAACTCGAATAAAATATGTCAAGTATACTTCTATACACATATTTGTATACATACAACAAATAATATAATTTTTTTTATTATAACTCTTATCCTTCTTTTAAAAGATATAATAATAACAATGACCAAAAAAAAATAATAACTAAATTTAATATAACATTCTTATTATTAGAATATCATGACTTAAACATGATATCCTAATCATAAAGGTGTTACAAAAATAACCAACAATTCATTGTAGTTCAAGATTTCTTGACTTGTATTTATAATGGGAGCCTGTTAAAGTGACGTTGGAATCACTTTTTTTCTTCGTTATACATTGATTCCTTAAAATGTTCAAGTAAAAGTTTATTCTGCCTAGTACAATGCTTTTAATAGATTTGATAATTTTTTTTTGTACTTGTGCATGAGAGGAAAAAAAAAACCTTTTTTTTACAGTTGTTTTAACTTATTGAGTGCACCGTATTTTATAGCCAAAATATATAATTGTGGAGATGATACTTTTTCGAAGGTCTTGCCTTGATTAATATATGGATAAAAATACTAAATTAATATATTTTTGTGTCCTTCCTGATAAAAAAGATATAAAAATATTAACAAGAGATATAATTTATTTTTTATTTTGTTTTCATTATTTCTATCAGATTTTTGTAATTATATTTTTCTTGCTAAACTTTTTATATGAAAAAAAGAGAGTAAATTAGACTTTCAAAATTTGTTTTAATTTATCATTAAACAAAATAAAAGAACACTAATTTTTGTATCTCTATTTTAGTATTTTGTTCTCAATGTTCTGTTTTATCTTATCAGAATCAAATATAATCTTACTGTTGAAATCCAAAAGATGTATTTTACTCTTGTGAGATAGGTTTTGAACACAGATTTATGCTCTAAAGTATGCGTGCATTAAATACATACTTCTTACGTCTTATTTATATTAGCACCGAGATATCATAAATTGACTTTTGATGATTAACAAAATTAAATATAATTTAATAATTTTGTTAATGTGCAATCAAATATTTGCTCAAATGTGACAAAATGCACTAAAAAACTTTCCTTAAATAATATAAGTAAACTAGGTACCCTTTGAAATAGAGTAAGCGGAAATCTAAATAAAACAATTTTATAAGATAAGTTGAGTAGTAATCAGCCTACCTCATCAACTACATACCTTGATCATCTCATAAGAAAATTACACGCCTTAGAAATGTATTGTTCTATCTCAAGTTTGAAAAGAGGTAAAGGCGCGAAAACTACCTAACTCAAAATCGTCCTCGAAAAAATGATGTATTTTGACTTCAACTTTTGAATTCAAACTTGCTCATTAATCTAAGTAGTTTTAAAAAAGTTTTATATTTTATCTTTTATAAAGTATGCTAGGAATATTTTAAAATGGAAAAATGTGTTGACATAAGCAAAAGGCACAGTATACTTTACACATCTATATAGGCACACAAGGACAACAACTATAAGAGATTTTAAACAACTCTTTCTCATCTCAAAACTATATAAGCAAAGTCTTGGAACCTCTAGAAGTGATGAAGACATTTGAGAGGAGCTTATACTAAAGAAAATTTTCATAGAATAACTTCTCATTTTTATTCCGTAAATTTCATACCTATGAAAAACTTAGAAAATATAATTGTAGTCCAGATTTGTATTATACATCTGCTTTAGATAATTTTTGTGTGAGTCTAAAAAGACTTTGTTGTATACTGATTATTTGTTAAGCTATATCTCATAGCAATATAGAATTAGTATTTAAAAAAAAGTTAAAAAATTCAACAATACTCCTATATTGTTGTAAATCCAAGTACTCAAAAATATTTAGAAACTTCTGAGAATTATCTCAGAGAATCTAAAAAAGATTCGTCAACTAAGTTATAGAAGTTGAGAAAATTTTTCTCTTAGTTCACCCGTTGAGTATTTAGATTTCACATCCTCGATCAATTTGTGATCTTTAGTCCTAAGAAAGACTAAGAAAAGAATATCTAAAGTTTTCAGGTTAAGTTGTAGTTTAGTTAGAGTCTTGTCTAAGAAAATCCAAAAAATATCTAAGGTTCTTGATTGATAAAGTATCCAATTAAGTCACTTTTTATCCTGAAAAGACTTGACTTAGATAAAGTTGTGGCTTGGTCTGAGTCTTGCTTAAGAAGATCAAGAGAATATTTATGATTTTTGGTTGGTGAGGTATCTAATAGAGTCACTTCTTAGTCTAAGAAGACTTGAGGCAATAATATCTTAAGTTCTTATATTGGTGAGGTATCTAATCTAAGTTTTGCCCGAAAAGGTCTGTAGAACATCTAATATTCTTAAATTGAGTTGCTATTCAATGTCAGTCATTCGTAGTCCTGCAAAGGTTTGAGAAAATAATATCTAAAATATTTAGACTATGCTAAGGTACAATCTAAGTCAAAGTAATAACCTAAGAAGATTCAATGCAAATAATATTATTTGTACATCAAACCAATATACATTAATATGCACCTTTTTTAAACCCTTATATAACTCTTTATATTTTATGCCTAAATTTATCCTTGTTAAGATATGTTCAGTTATGTTTTATTCATGCCTTGGATTCTTCTTTGATTGAATTTGAAATTCTTTATGAACTTCTAAAACAACCTCACAGTCTGAAGTACCTCATATAGTATTTTCAATAACAAATATATCATCGTATTGTTTTAAATAACTATTGTTAAGTTAGAATTGATTTTGAGTATATAAATATAATGATAAATGTTTATTGAATTAAAAGTCCAAATATGGTCTACTGTGGGTGATAGTGGTATAGACCCAATACTTCATCTCTCAATCCAATACATATTGCTTCAGCAAATTTTTACAATACTAAAAATTATGGATATCAACCTATTGCATTTAAAGAATAAGAATCAGAACTAAGATAAAAGAAAAAGGAGATTCTGCATTTACAAAGAGAAGAAAAAGGAAAAGAGATATTTAGCATAATTATAGAGAATGAGAGACAACAAAGACACAAAAACAGTAACACCTCACTAAAGATAGCAAAGGATCAAAACTCAGAGGTTGGTAGAATAAATACAACATGCATGAACAATAAAAGTAGTGGAGAAAGTTCAAGAACAGTAGAGGTGATGGAGCAGCTTCTCAAACAAACAGAGATAGTGAAGCAAAATAAAAAAGCATTGCATGTCTAGGAAGATAGCTACAACGGGCAGAATCAATAAAAAAATTGAAGAGGCAGTGATTAAATTTGCACAACAAGCTTCATACTGTAAAGCTGAACTCTCATCAATATTGGAAGGCAAAGAAAATAGAGTGAAGAAAAAATTCAAAGCATTACTTCACTATGCAGAATTATTTTCCTTCTTCTTAAGTTTTATTTTAGATTTTCTTTGTTATGACTATTTGATGTTAATCTTTCTGTATTCAAAAAAAGCAATTTAAGGTTGGTGCGAAAATTATAACCTACAAACTAACCGGCAAGTACACCGAGTCGTACCAAGTAATACCTCAGATGAGTGAGGGTCGATCTCACGAGTATTGATGGACTAAGCAACAATGGTTGATTAATTTACTTAGACAAACAAAAAATGGTTTTGAAGATTCAAAAGCATAAACAATAAATTCAAAATTTTAGAAAGACATGCAAGTAAATAAGTTGGGAGAAACAATACGAAGAAGGCAGTTAAGGCTTCAGAGTTATCTATTTTTCGGATTGACTTTTCTTATTAATTTATTTTAATCATACAAGATTTAATTCATGGCAAACTATATGTGATTAGACTCTAATTCCATAGACCTTTCTAGTCTCCTCTAAAATTCATCAACCGCCAATTCTTTGGTCAATTAATTCCAATTAGAGGGTGAAGTTTAATTCTAGTTATTATGCCACAAAAATCCTAATTATCCAAATATAAGAGGATTATATGTCACATATCCTGTTAAATCCAGATAATTAGAATTTAGGAGAAATTGTTTTCAAACTATTTTTCAAGTAAAGAACTTTTTCAAGTTATACAAGAACTCAATTAGAAAGAGGGTCATACTTCCGTTCCACCCAAATTCATAAGATAAAGAACAAAAATAATTCTTGAAATATAAATCAAAACATGAATTAAAATAGAAAAATAATAGTATCAATCCATACAATAGACAGAGCTCCTAACCTTAACAGTGGAGGTTTAGTTGCTCATGGTTCAGAGAGAGAAACTAGGATTCAGGTAAACTCTAAAGTGCGGAATGAAAATTGGAATAGAATTGAATCAAATCTCCTAGAAGAAAATGATGGTTTCAGTGGCTAAGAGAAGGGGGGTTGAATCTTAGCCCCTTTTTCGCTTGCTAACACTTGCTGGACCTTGAAGAAACTTTTCTGTTTTTTTTTTTTAGCTCGTCCCTAGCCACGAGACATTTTCATTTTATCTCGTCACTTGGCACGAGACAATTTTTGATTTTTCATCTGAACAGTAAAAACAGAATAGAAGTTGGAAGAAAGAGAAGATTACACCCAGATATATCCTGGTTCAGCTGCTAAGTGCAGTGCAGCCTACATCCAGTCTCCATCACAACAATGATGGAATTTCACTATAATCATCCAGATTACAACTTGTAAAGTGCTAACCCAACTTACAAGGGGATTCCCACAGAATCATGAAACACAACACAGATGTACAAAGGAACTCTAAGACATCTATGGCTTTTTCTTTTAATTTTGCACTCTCTGCCTTTTTCCGCTCTATGGCTTTTTCATACAAACCTCACTGTTTGCCTTTTTCCATGAGACTCAAGACATGACAAAATTAAACAGAAAAATATTAAACAGAAAACATTGAAGGAGAAGAAGAACTGCTAGCTTAGGTAGCTCTGAGAACTCTGTGCCTTGCACTCTCAAATCTTACTCCTTGAATCAAACCATGACTGTTCACCTCTTTTATAGAGAAGTGAAGCCTTCACGGTTGATACATAAACCCGAGCTCAGCTTTCTTTCCTTCAAAACAAACCGGTTCGGCCACAAAGAGAGAAGAGGTAACTCATGCAAAAACCAACATGCAAATACCTCTAGTCCTTCCTTGGTCATCACTCTTCATCAATCCGAGCTCTCCATCCTTGGCTTCCTCTCCAAGATGGATTTCTGGCCCTTGATGCTTCATGATGATAATGACTTCATCTGCTTCAATCTCTGCCTCAACCATCACTTCGCC
>NC_029778.3:64106795-64110716 GCF_000817695.3 Arachis duranensis
GGTAGCTCCAAGTAGCTTCCATGGCTTCCTGTGTAATAACCGAAGAAAGAAGAAGAAAGAGATGAGAGAGAAGAGAGAAAATATTCAATGGATTTGAACAATAATCAATGAACAAAGAGAGAGAATAAAAGTGAATTCAAGTTTCCCACTTCCCTTTGTTGAGTAGCGTGTAGTGTCATAATAGCCATCAAATCAATCTTCTCTTTCTTTCTTATGTTTCCAATGCATTAATTAAATTTGAAATCCTTCAAAATAATGAAGTGGAATCCGTTGGAAGCATTTAGACATTTCATTTGCTTCATGGATTCGAATAAGGCATGGAAACATTCATCAACATTGGGCTTGGTAGCAATAGATTTCATTTTGGCCCAATATCATTTTCCTTTCAGACCATAGCATGCATAAAACACATTGGGCTATTTGAATTTTGGTCCATTAAAAGCATTTGCTTTCCTGGTAAGTTTGGATCAAGCATAGAAAACAAATATGGGCTTAGTTGCAATAACTTTTGTTTTTCGGCCCAATTATAAAACCTGCATCACAAAATTATTAATTAACATATGATTAATGAAGATTGAATTAATAATTTTGCAATTAAATATTTTAATATTGTTTGTTCATCATCCAAATTAAATTAGAGTTTTCCAAACTCATCAATCTCCCCCTTGATGACAAACATTATTAAAATTGAAATGGAAAGAAATTTAAAGAATTAGAGTAAAGAATACTCCCTTTGAATTTGAATTTCTCCCCCTTTCTAAATGTCACATGGCTCCCCCTTAATGTATGCTTATTTTACCAAGGGAAGCTCTAACATGTAACATTTTAATCAAGCTTCAAATAACAATGTTATTTAGCATATTTATTCATGATGCTAAATGCTTGATTTATGAGCAGAGTTGGATGATAATCAAAACTCATTTGTTATCAGTAATCTGATTTTCTGCTCAAACCTTCACAACATAATCAGCCAAAAATATTTTTAAAAATGAATTGCTGTTTTAAAATTTTCCATTCAGATCAGAGCAACAAACTTATGGTAAGAGAATATTTTCAATCAAGGCATGATCACAGCAACTTTCAACAATTATTTTCATACTTAAATGCTTAAAGAAATTGCCAAACATAGAATATTCATCAAGATAAATCACAAGAAAACCGATTAGGCAGCCATATATTCAAAACAGATGCATTATGATCAAAAGGCATCAATCAAGCATTAGTGTATTATTCTAACAAGGGTGATCATGAATTCTTAACATAGAATTTCATCCTTTGTTTTCCAATTTCAATTTTCAGCATTTTCTCCCCCTTTTGTCATCAAAGGGGCACTGCAAAATAAATGAAAACAACATACAAGAGGCAGAATATTTATTTTTCACCAAAACACAATGGTCCAGTAAGCACACATGCATTTGAGCAAATGACAATCAAAGTTCAACTCGAAATTAATCCACTAACACAAAGTGCTCAAAACAGAGCCAGATCAGAGCATAAAATATAGCAAAACAGGTCTGCAAAACAGTGCAACATAACAGTTTTAATTCAGCCTCCCCTTTTTTTTTTTAATCAAGGAGCGACCCTGCAAAAAATGAGAAAAAAAAACAATGCAGTCCATACTAATTCAAGACAAGTGAAAATAGTTCCTAGAATCAAGGGATGAGGAAAGGATAAAGATTTGATTTGACAACTTCCAAAAAAAATGAGGAACGGGTCAGAGTGATGTCAAAGAGATTTGGTGGGGCCCAAAATAATTAACTTCAGTTCAGTCTCCCCCTGTATCATGGCCCGTTCAACACATCCTGAAATTTGTCTCCTGCTTTTCTACGAGACAAAACCAAACAGAATCAAAAAGTTCACAAATTTTCAACAGAACTTAATTCTATCATTCCCAAACTGTTTCTTAAGGTGCAGAATCTGTCTTCACATAAGGGCTTAGTGAAAATATCCGCAAGTTGATCTTTGGATTTTACAAATTGAATATCAATAGTTCCCTTTTGCACATGTTCTATAATGAAATGATATTTAATTTCAATGTGCTTTGTTTTTGAGTGCAAAACAGGATTTTTTGAAATATTTATTGCACTCATGTTATCACAAAATAAGGGTATACTATTGATCTTTAATTTGTAATCTTCCAATTGAGTTTTTAACCAAATTAATTGTGAACAACAAGCAGATGCGGATATATATTCAGCTTCAGCTGTGGATAGAGCCACTGTGGCTTGTTTCTTGCTTGACCACATGTTGAGTGAGCTTCCAAGGAAGCAACATATGCCGGAGGTGCTCCTTCTATCCACTCTATCTCCCGCATAATCTGCATCACAAAACCCTACTGCACAAAAATCATCAGATTTTGGATACCACAAGCCATAATCACATGTTCCCTTAATATATCTAATGATACGCTTAACAGCCGAAAGATGTGATTCTTTTGGGTGAGATTGAAATCTTGAACATACACCCACACTTTGAACAATATCCGGTCTAGAGGAGGTAAGATACATTAGTGAACCAATCATTCCCCTATACCGTGTCTCATCAACATCTAGGCCATCATCATCCTTTTCAAGTTTAGTGTTAGGATGCATTGGTGTTCCCATTGGTTTGGAATTCTCTAAGCCAAATTTCTTTATCAATTCTTTTGCATACTTGCCTTGGTGAATAAAGGTACCACTAGGAGTTTGTTTAATTTGGAGGCTGAGAAAGAAAGTAAGCTCTCCCATTAAACTCATTTCAAACTCACTAGTCATGAGTTTTCCAAACTCTTCACACAAGGACTCATTGGCCGATCCAAACACAATGTCATCCACATAAACTTGAACTAGAAGAATATCATCATTAGATGCTTTAATAAATAAAGTAGTATCCGTGGTACCCCTTTGAAATTGATTTTCCAACAAGAAGGCACTAAGCCTTTCATACCAAGCTCTTGGAGCTTGTCTAAGGCCATAAAGAGCCTTAGAGAGTTTGAAAACATGATTTGGAAAATTCTTATGTTCAAAACCGGGGGGTTGAGCCACATACACTTCTCTATCAATAAAGCCATTAAGGAAAGCACATTTAACATCCATTTGAAACATTTTGAAACCCTTATGAGCAGCATAGGCAAGAAGCAACCTAATTGCTTCCATTCTAGCTACCGGAGCAAAAGACTCATCAAAATCAATTCCCTCTTCTTGATCGTAACATTGGGCCACTAATCTAGCCTTGTTACGAACAACTTGTCCATTCTCACCAAGTTTATTTTTAAAAACCCACTTAGTACCTGTTACCTTCTTACCATCCAGATGAGGTACTAATGTCCAAACCTCATTCTTGTCGACTTGAGCAAGCTCTTCTTGCATGGCTTTGACCCATGATGGATCTTCAAGAGCTTGTCTCACATTGTTGGGTTCCATTTGTGACAAGAAGGCAAGATTGCTTGGTTCGGATTGCCTTTTGATTGAGGATCTTGTTGTTACACCGGAAGTTTCTCCTTCAATCTGACGAGACAAAACCGGGTTGACAGATTCTTCATTTTGCACAGATTTGGGATTTTCTTTATTTGTTCCATCTTCTTCACAATCTGATTCATTATCCTTTACAGTACTAGGAATTAAGTTAGAATCACAAAAAGTAACATGTATGGATTCCTCTATGGTTCTATATTCTTTGAGATAAACTCTATAGGCCTTGCTTGTGGTGGAATATCCAACAAACATTCCTTCATATGATTTTGGATCAAATTTTCCAAGGTTTGCCTTATTGTTAAGAACAAAGCATTTGCATCCAAAAACATGGAAGTACTTAAGATTTGGAGGGGTTCCTTTCCATAGCTCATAAGGAGTTTTCTTTAATCCTTTTCTAATGATTGTTCTATTCAAAATATAACATGCTGTGTTCACATCTTCAGCCCATAAAAATTTAGGAATTTCATTT
>NC_029778.3:64111405-64112912 GCF_000817695.3 Arachis duranensis
AAATCACACAATTGACTAACACTAAGTAAGTTATGTTTCAATCCATTTACAAGAAGCACATCATTTATACAAGATGAAGAATTTTTACCAACTTTCCCAACAGCCACTATTTTTCCTTTTGCATCATCACCGAATGTGACAAATCCTCCATCATATTCATCAAGCTTTATGAAGAAGGTTGTCTTTCCGGTCATATGCCTAGAGCATCCGCTATCCATGTACCACATATTTTCTTTCTTTTTGGATGCTAGGCATACCTACAAAATAAACTCAAGTGACCTTAGGTATCCAAATTTTCTTGGATCCTTTCACGTTAAACCATCTCTTATGTCCCAAATCATTGTAATAAAAAACGACTTTGTAAACTTTGTCACCAATCATTCTTTCACCAAAGAAACATTGAACTGGAAAATGACCACTTCGGTTACATAGTCTACAAAATCTTGGAGTTGCTATTTTGTTAAAGTAAGTTGGGTCTTGATATTTTACATTATTTGAAGATGAAGCAATGTTTTCAAAATGTGATTTTTCAGATTTATAAAATTCCAACCCAGCTTTATCATAAAGAGGTTTTTGACTAGTCAAGATTTGGTTCAAATTTTCAGAACTTTGGGTGAACTTAGCTAAGTCATCTTTAAGTCTTTTAACCTCTTTAAGCAACTCTTCATTTTGCTTAAAACAGTTCACATAGGCAAGAACAGAATGATCACTTTCACAGCTTTTAACTTGGGCTTTTAACTGCTTGTTTTCTTCCACAAGATCACAAGCAGTTTCGGCCTCTCTTAGTTTTTCTTTGAGGAAATCATTTTCAGCTTTAAGAATGAAATTTTGTTGTTCAAGATCTTGATTCTCAGTTAGAAAACATCTTATTTTTTCAGAAAGGTGATCTATCATAAGATGAAGGTCTTCAGTGTTAGGGTTTTGAAAGGATACCTGTTCTACCTCATTTGCCATGAGACAAGGCTGTGACTTAGTCTCAGATTCTTTATCATCATCATCTGAGTCATTTTCCAAATCTTCCCATGAAGCCATCAGTCCCTTTTTTTTTCCTTTTTGGCTTTTCTTCCCTTTTTAACTTAGGACAATCAGATTTGAAATGCCCATTTTCCTTGCAATTGTAACAGATTACTTTGCTAAGGTCCTTCTTCATCTTCCTTGAGCTGCTGCCTTTGCCTCTGAGTTTTACCATTTTCCTGAATTTTTTTGCAAACAACACAAACTCATTTTCAGAAGAATTATCACTGGATTCATCATCCAGAGGGTTAGTCACAGAAGAAAAAGCAATTCCTTTCTTTTTTGAGTCTTTTTTCAAATAACTGTTTTCAAAAGCTAGAAGATTTCCTCTCAAATCATCAAGTGTCATGGAATCAAGATTACTGCTCTCAGAAATAATTAAAGCTTTTGTTTCCCACTCTTTAGTGAGACATCTCAGCACTCTTTTCACAAGCACAGAATCAGAATGTGTAATTCCCAGAACATCTAAGCCAACAATGATAGTGTTGAACCA
>NC_029778.3:64113061-64127644 GCF_000817695.3 Arachis duranensis
CTTGTCCCAGATTTCCTTTGCCGTTGTGCATCGTGATACTCGTCGGTACTCCTCAAAGCTGATAGCACAGTTGAGCAGGTTTACTGCCTTGGCATTTAATTCTACCTTCTTCCTATCTTCCTTGGTCCATCTTGCTTCTGGTTTGAGAGAGACTACCCCTTCAACACTTGTGGTAGTTGGAAATTGAGGCCCTTCAAGAATAATCTTCCAAAGTCTGTAATCTACAGCTTGTACAAATATCTTCATCCTCTCCTTCCAATAGGTATAATTTTTCCCATTGAAAAGAGGAGGTCTGTTGCTTGATTGTCCTTCGGTTAGATTATAGGACACCACATTTGCACCACTGTTTTCCGCCATGAGGATCTTTACTCCAAGCTGCAAAGCTTGATCTCTTTGAGACCAAGCTCTGATACCAATTGATGGTTTCAGTGGCTAAGAGAAGGGGGGTTGAATCTTAGCCCCTTTTTCGCTTGCTAACACTGGCTGGACCTTGAAGAAACTTTTCTGTTTTTTTTTTGGCTCGTCCCTAGCCACGAGACATTTTCATTTTGTCTCGTCACTTGACACGAGACATTTTTGATTTTTCATCTGAACAGTAAAAACAGAATAGAAGTTGGAAGAAAGAGAAGATTACACCCAGATATATCCTGGTTCAGCTGCTAAGTGCAGTGCAGCCTACATCCAGTCTCCATCACAAACATGATGGAATTTCACTATAATCAATCTAATTACAACTTGTAAAGTGCTAACCCAACTTACGATTACAAATTGTAAAGTGCTAACCCAACTTACAAGGGGATTCCCATAGAATCATGAAACACAACACAGATGTACAAAGGAACTCTAAGACATCTATGACTTTTTCTTTTAATTTTGCACTCTCTGCCTTTTTCCGCTCTATGGCTTTTTCATACAAACCTCACTGTTTGCCTTTTTCCATGAGACTCAAGACATGAGAAAATTAAACAGAAAAATATTAAACAGAAAACATTGAAGGAGAAGAAGAACTGCTAGCTTAGGTAGCTCTGAGAACTCTGTGCCTTGCACTCTCAAACCTTACTCCTTGAATCAAACCATGACTGTTCACCTCTTTTATAGAGAAGTGAAGCCTTCACGGTTGATACATAAACCCGAGCTCGGCTTTACATTTTTATTTTAGTATGTTTTCTTGCCATCATTAGCTTGATGGTCTTGATGCATGCTTTCCTTTCCTTTCGGTAGCTCCAAGTAGCTTCCATGGATTCCTGGTTAATAACCGAAGAAAGAAGAAGAAAGAGATGAGAGAGAAGAGAGAAAATATTCAATGGATTTGAACAATAATCAATGAACAAAGAGAGAGAATAAAAGTGAATTCAAGTTTCCCACTTCCCTTTGTTGAGTAGTGTGTAGTGTCATAATAGCCATCAAATCAATCTTCTCTTTCTTTCTTATGTTTCCAATGCATTAATTAAATTTGAAATCCTTCAAAATAATGAAGTGGAATCCGTTGGAAGCATTTAGACATTTCATTTGCTTCATGGATTCGAATAAGGCATGTAAACATTCATCAACATTGGGCTTGGTAGCAATAGATTTCATTTTGGCCCAATATCATTTTCCTTTCAGACCATAGCATGCATAAAACACATTGGGCTATTTGAATTTTGGTCCATTAAAAGCATTTGCTTTCCTGGTAAGTTTGGATCAAGCATAGAAAACAAATATGGGCTTAGTTGCAATAACTTTTGTTTTTCGGCCCAATTATAAAACCTGCATCACAAAATTATTAATTAACATATGATTAATGAAGATTGAATTAATAATTTTGCAATTAAATATTTTAATATTGTTTGTTCATCATCCAAATTAAATTAGAGTTTTCCAAACTCATCAGAAAAGTTTTTCCTTTTTATATCTAATCCTAATTAATTTAAAAATCTATTTTCTAAAATTAAAATAATATCTTTTCCTATTTTAAAATCAAATTTGAATTTAAATCAAAATTAGTTATAACAATCAGCAAGTCTTCAATTGATGGATGGGGACCACTTGCTTCACTGGATTCACGCCTAACTTGGCAAAGAGCTGCGCCTTACTTGAGTGCCAAAATGGAGCCCAGAAATCGCCCCCAGCATTTTCTGCGTTTTCTGCACGTGGCGCATGTCACGCATACGCGTCAGTCACGCGTACGCGTCGATGGTCTTCTTCGCGTGTCATGCATACGCGTCAGGTACGCGTACGTGTCGCTCCTCGCTGATCATCTCCTTTAATTCTTGTGCTCCTTGCATTTGTGCAAGCTTCCTCTCCATCAAATCCAGCTAAATGCTACCTAAAATAAACAAAATTACATGAGACTCAACGTAGCATCCATAGTGGCTAAAAGATAATTAATTCTTGATTAAACTCAACAATTTAAATGCAAATTCACTAGGAAAAGATAAGAAGGATGCTCACGCATCACAACACTAAACTTGAATTGTTGCTTGTCCTCAAGCAACCAAAACTAATAAAAGCTTAGGATGTGAATTTGCATGAGAGTGAGAGTTCAATTAAACTCATGTCTCTTCTTGAAGTGGGGTTTACAACTGCAATCCTGAATAGGTTTGGCATCTCACTATCCTTTGAATCAGAAGAATGTTACTGTCATTCGGAATTAGAATCCGGATAATATTATGAATTCTCTAGTCTTTTATATTTCAGTTTAATCCTTGAACATAGCAAATTTCCTTTGATTTTCTTTTCTTTGGTGCTTTGCACCTTGAGTCTTGCCGTGACTTTAAATATTTTGTCTCAAGCTTTACTTGACACAAAAACACCATAAGCACTTAACTGGAGAACTCTCTTTAAGTTCTGGTTTTTTTTCTTTCAGTTACTCCCAGACAGTGGTGCTCAAAGCCTTTGGCATACTCTGTTAAATACATTTGATCTCGACTTTTAGTGTTCTGTCTTAAGGATTACTTGACACAATCACACCACAAGCATATGACTAGGGAAACAACTCTTTGAGCTTTTAATCATGTCTGACCTCCCTAGTCATTGATGCTCAGAGCCTTGGACTTTGCTTTTATAGTTTTTTTTGCTATTTTTTTTTTTGCTTCAAGGATTAAATTGTTGTTTATTTCAGAGAAGTCATAATAATTCTCTAAATTGTTCCTTATGCATCAACATCTTTTGATTCAAATTCAAATATGCACTGTTCATGTCATGCATTCAGAGTCACATTCAAGCTTTGTGAGCAATACATGAGAAAAATTTTTAAGATAAAAGCACTAAAAATCATGCAAGCAATCAAAGTAACAGAAAATAGAAGACAAAAAAATAAGAACGGAAAAAAAAATAGAATGAAAGAAACTCAACCACCTCAGTTATACTGGTGGCCATCTCATTCCTCCATGAAGAACATTCATCTCTCTTTGGTGCTAAACAAAAAAGCCATAAGCGAAGGGCCAACACCAAACTTAAACGTTTGCTTGTCCTCAAGCAAAGAAAAGCTGAAAACAGAGAGGGACATAAAAACAATTAGTGTGATAAAATAAGTATAAAAGGATAAAAGAATAAGAGAGAATTAGGATTTGGGATGGAGAGAGAATAATTGAAATCTGGGCGGTGCGCTGGGTAAGTGATGTAGCGTGATCGACGTGTGCGCGTCAGGCACGCGCACGCGTCGTTGGCCACATGGTGAGGGTGACGTGTACGCGTCAGGGACGCGGATGCGTGGGTTGAGTTGCGCGGCTAGCACAGTACCAGCGCGAGACTAGCATAACTTTCGGCCATGCACTCATTTACGTCGATTTTTCAAGGCACATGTGCGCGTCAGGCACGCGCACGCGTGTGTGGTCTGTGAACCAGAGGGACGCGTATGCATCTGGTACGCGTATGCGTGGGTGAGCTGGTGTGCGATGCACAGTTCCTGCACAACTCCAGCGCAACTTACGGCATATTTTCTCTTCTTTCACTCTTTCTTCTTTTTCTTTTTTTTCTTTTTTTTGAAATATTCGGTTCCTATTCTAAAATAGTTGCATGATCAAAACACACGTAAAACAAAAAAAACAATACAAACTCAATAAAAATAAAATAAATAAGAAAACCACTACTATGAAAAACAACTAAGGATACGAAATTATCGAGTTGCCTTCCGACAAGCGCTTCTTTAATGTAACTAGCTTGACACTTGATTGTTGAATTTTCTTTCTCTTCTTCCAGTTGGTTAAAAGAAATGACTCCAAGGGGGGAGAGGTGAAGATTAGTGCCCCCTGATAATAAGTCCTCCTAACAAGCTTTCTTGTATTGTGATTAGCTTGATTCACCTTGCTTGTTGGGGTAGAGGTTGGATTATTTTTTGCTGACCTTTTCTTCTTCATGGATACTTTCTTCTGTTTCTTGGTCACAATCCCGCTTTCAGTACTTTCTTTGGTTGCCTTCACTTCTTTGATTTCAAAATTTGGGTGTTGTGTGATGGTTAGAGTGTACCCTTCATCAAGAACTTCTTGAATTGGTGGTTCAATAAACTCGCCCTCTATGCCACTCTCTGCTTCATTGGAGTGTAGATTCCTATAATTGTTTTCACTCTTTACAACCTCCTTTATTTGTGCATCTTTCTCCTTTGTTGGTGTATCTTCCTCCTTTGTTTTTGCATCTTCCTCTTCTTCCATGTGTGAGGGTAGAAAATTCTCTAATTCACTGGAGTATGAACTCCTTCTATTGATTTCCTCACTTTCTTTTATAGGATCTTGCATTATATCTCTTGGAAAGGAATTTGCTTGTTCCTCTTCCTGGGACTTGATAATCAACTGCACATATTTCTCTACATTTTTGACACTCGTCTTGATATCATGTATGAATTCTTTCATGAGATGCTCAAGATCTTATGGTGGCTCTTGATATGAATAAGAAGGAGATGATGGTTCTTGATAAGAGTAAAAAGAGAATGGTTCTTGGTATGAATAGGGAGATGGTGGCTCTTGATATGGGTAGAAATATGATGGTTCTTGATATGGATAGAGAGGTGGTAGTTTTTGGTATGAATAGAAAGATGGTGGCTCTCGGTATAGATAGGGAGATGGTGGTTCTTGATAGTTGGAACATAGAGCACTGAAGTTTCTTTGGTTTTGACTTTGCCAACCAAAATTTGGGTAGTTCCTTCATCCACAATAATAAGAGTCACTCATTGGGTGTGAGTAGTAACCCATGTGATCTCTCTCCATTATTTTTCTTTAGCACAAAACACCAAATAGAATTAAACGCACCATGTGGTAAATAGGCAAGCAAAGAAGAAAGAACATAAAGGAAATTTAAACTCAATAAATAAAATAACTAGGAAGAATAAAACAACTAAGGAGACACTAAACTTAATTCCAGAAATTAAGAAAAAAGAAAAAAATTTAAATAAAAGAAATCAAAATATATATATTTTTTAATTTTAAAGAAATAAGTTAAATGAAATTAAAGCAAAAACACCTAATCTAAGAAATCAAACAACCGGTAGTTGTTAATCACTATCAATCTCCGGCAACGGTGGCAAAAACTTGGTGCGGAAATTATAACCCACAAACTAACCGGCAAGTGCACCGAGTCGTACAAAGTAATACCTCAGGTGAGTGAAGGTCAATCCCACGAGAATTGATGGACTAAGCAACAATGATTGATTAATTTACTTAGTTAGACAAATAGAAAATGGTTTTGAAGATTCAAAAGCATAAACAATAAATTCAAAATTTTAGAAAGACATGTAAGTAAATAAGTTGGGAAAAACAATATGAAGAAGGCAGTTAAGGCTTCAGAGTTATCTATTTTTCGGATTGACTTTTCTTATTAATTTATTTTAATCATGCAAGATTTAATTCATGACAAACTATGTGACTAGACCCTAATTTCTTAGACCTTTCTAATCTCCTCTAAAATTCATCAACCGCCAATTCTTTGGTCAATTAATTCCAATTAGAGGGTGAAGTTTAATTCTAGTTATTATGCCACAAAAATCCTAATTATCCAAATATAAGAGGATTATATGTCACGTATCCCGTTAAGTCCAGATAATTAGAATTTAGGAGAAATTGTTTTCAAACTATTATTCAAATAAAGAGTTTTTCCAAGTTATGCAAGAACTCAATTAGAAAGAGGGTCATACTTTCGTTCCACCCAAATTCATAAGATAAAGAACGAAAATAATTCTTGAAATATAAATCAAAATATGAATTAAAATAGAAAAAAATAGTATCAATCCATACAATAGACAAAGCTCCTAACCTTAACAGTGGAGGTTTAGTTGCTCATGGTTCAGAGAAAGAAACTAGGATTCAGGTAAACTGTAAAGTGCGGAATAAAAATTGGAATAGAATTGAATCGAATCTCCTAGAAGTAAAGTTTTTCCTTTTTATATTTAATCCTAATTAATTTAAAAATCTATTTTCTAAAATTAAAATAATATATTTTCCTATTTTAAAATCAAATTTGAATTTAAATCAGAATTAATTATAGCAATTAGCAAATCTTCAATTGATGGATGTGGACCACTTGCTTCACTGGATCCACGCCTAACTTGGCAAAGAGTTGCGCCTTACTTGAGTGCCAAAATGGAGCCCAGAAATCGCCCCCAGCGTTTTCTGCGTTTTCTACACGTGGCGCATGTCACGCGTACGCGTCAGTCACGCGTACGCATCGATGGTCTTCTTCGCGTGTCACGTGTACGCATCTGGTACGCGCACGCGTCTCTTCACAAATCTCCAAATCACGCGTATGCGTCAGATACGCGCACGCGTCGCTCCTCGCTGATCATCTCCTTTAATTCTTGTGCTCCTTCCATTTGTGTAAGCTTCCTCTCCATCAAATCCAGCCAAATGCTACCTAAAATAAACAAAATTGTACGAGACTCAAAATAGCATCTATAGTGGCTAAAAGATAATTAATTCTTGATTAAACTCAACAATGTAAATACAAATTCACTAGAAAAAGATAAGAAAGATGCTCACGCATCAATGGTGTGGAGAAAAATGAAAAAATTAAGAGAGAAAAGAGGCAAGAGAAAAACATTTAAAAGCCAAAAGAATTTTCTGTGTAATTGGTTTTTGTTGAATTAGGATTAGTTCTCCTTGCTAAATTGAGATAGCACTTGGTGGTGGCTACGCTTGGGTAGAAATTTAGTGGTTGCTACTAAATGAATAGGGATTGTTTAAAACGAGCTCAACCATTATGTGTTTATTGAATGAGCCACATTTATATAGACCATTAGATTTTATTAGATGAAAATCAAAGGCTAATATAAAACAAGAGCATTAATAAAGGAAGGAATTGTGTCCACAATGTGGCCATTTGCTTTTGGCAATAAGCCTTCAAGATAATTAGTCATTTATTTTACTAGTTTGATATTTACATTTTTTTTTGTCAAGAGAGTTGAGTTTTTTACTTGTCTATAATATCCTTTTTTTAAAGGATCAATATGTATTCCTGGTTCTCCTTTAGTTCTTAGGAACCATACACACCTATTTGTGCTTTTTTCTTAAGGAATCCTACTTTCTATTCACTACTTGGCATTTGTTAAAATTGGAATTTGGATACAACATATTAAAAGACACATGATTTACTACTTGAGTTAATCTCTCAGCAGCCTAGCAGGCTAAGGAGTAATTGATTGCGGATCGGAGCTCCATTTAAGAGTATGTCATTGGCCAATCGGTTGTTGCATGCATAAAACAAGATTCGAAGATTCGAATTTTGATATTTGTTTAATCAAACTATTGAATTAATCACTAAACCGATCCAACTTCCAACTTGGTTAAAAGCCTCTGCATCTATTTGTGCTTTACTTTGTAGAATTACAAAATCATAACGGGTCTTCTTTGTTGGGCCTTTCCTCCTAAAAGTTTCATATCTGATAAGTGTTATATTATGACCCAGCCCAAAAAATAGTTTTCTATTGTGATTACGAGGAAAAACAACTCTGCTATGACAAAAACAATTCTGCACTATAAGACATTCGTTTTGACCCAAAAAAAAAATGAAATAGTTCAAAACAAGAAAAGAATTTGAAATAGTTAGTTCGGCATTTTAGTTATCTATTTTCTTTTTCATGAATTATGAATAGTTTTACCATTCAAAGATGAGTAAAGAGAATTATTAATTCACCTGACATATATTATGTTATGATATTTTTCCTCTTTTAATTTGAGGACATTTCATATAACATTTATAGTTTATCCTTTTTCTTAATAAATTATTATATTAACATATCATATTGTATACCAAGTTACCAACTACGTATATTTCCTGCAAATCACATATTTATTAACAGTAACGTCATATATATGTGTAAGAGTGGTAAGCGGGGAAATTCGTTCCCGTCCCGTCAGAAGTCCGTCCCCGTTCCATCAGAAATCCGTCATTTAGCAGACTAATCCGCTCTGTTTCATCTAATGAGACAGTTCTATAATCTCGTCTTACTCCCTTTAACTGCGGGTTGGCGGACTAAGTCCGTCAAAACTCCTCTTTTTTTATTTTAGGGTTAACTACTAAATTATATATATAATTTCACAATCATATTAATAAATTTATAATTTCTAAAAGTATAAAAAAATTATATTATATTCACAAACATTAAAGTTTTTGTAATTATAAATATTGTTCCCAAAGCAAAATAAACATAATCTAAAACATAATTATAAATATTGTCTCTAAAACAAAATAAATACAATCCAAAACACACGATTTTCATCTTCATTTTCTTGTAAGTTAGGTTGGAGGAAGTTGGGTTTTGGCAAAAAAAATTATAAAAATACCTCTTGCTAAAAATAATAAGCCCGGCCCGTTCCGCCAAAATCCGTGGTTTAAGCGGTGCGAGTTAGGCGGTCCCAATTTTTCAGCCCAATCCACTTTTTTTGGCGGGTGGGGGTGGTACCTGGAAAGACACTCCGATGCCTAAGTCAGCAAGGGTGTAAGCAAGTTTAAGAGTATGGGACTTCTAATTACCTGAGGATTGTCAGTGTACTTATAATGGTAAACCCATAGCTACCGTTGGGATGGTTCCACCTTTTAAGGAGGATAACCGTCCCTTTATCTTAGGGAGGTTGAGATTTGACTTGGGGAGTGGGTTGAAAGATTTTAGAGGCAGTTACTTATTTGAATGAGTGTTATCTGCCAGTTAACACTCTTTACCGACTTCCTAGCGTTGGAACCGACCTCCTATGCGGATGTCAGTTGCGGGGGAAGGCCAACCTTACTGATGGGGCCTTCTTAAGGTGTTTGGATCTGGGCCTGGACATTGGGTTAGGGTATGAACAATTATATAATAATATTTTTAACAAAAGTAATTAGTTAATAAATTTTGAATATAATAATCTAATTATTTGTCAAGTAATATAAAATAAAATTTTAATTATTTTATATTTTTATGTTACAATTTAAATTTTTATTTTAATATAATTTTTTAATATTATAAAATTTTTTTGCAATAATTAATTTTAATAAATAAAAAATACTCATATATTTTATATTTAATTATTTAAGAATAAAAAATTTTGTTGCCGTTTAAAGTATTGTGTATTAAAGTATTACCATTTAAAGCATTTATTTATGTAGTCACCAAAAAAGCATTTATTTATGTACTAGGATATTCTATGTTTATTAGAGTCCATCAATGTTCTTGTTTTATATTAGTCTTTGATTTTCATCTAATAAAATCTAATGGCCTATATAAGTGTGGCTCATTCAATAAGCACATAATAGTTGAGTTCGTTTTAGACATACCCAGATAAATTAGGTTGTAATTCATTAGTATTGGTGTATATAATCAGTTTGATTATAGTGAAAATTCTATTATAATTGTGCTAGAGATTGGTTATAAATTTTATGGCACAAAAAAATCTAACCAAAATATATACTTACCTGATTCTCTTCTTCCCTTCTTTGTTTAATTCTGGTTTTAGAGATAGAAAAAAAAAATCTCTAGTATAATCTGTTTCTGCAAAAATTAACTAAAAAAACTTTTTTTTAATTAAACTTGATTCAACCTACCTCTCAATAAATTCATTCTAACAATATCATCAACTATTTTAATATAATCATGTTAGTTCTCAAATTTCAATTTTTTTTTTCGAACAATATATTATAGGCTTCCATAGTTTACTTTTTTGGGAAAAATTGGATTACTGCAATTTTAATTCCGAGACTCATGCTAAATCTTTATCATTTTTAATTCATTTCTAATATGTATAATTAATTATAAAAACCTTTTCTATTATTTCAAAAATTGAGCAAACGGCTAGAAATGATTTAATGCAAATTTTAAATTTTATTTATTAATTTTTATCATCAAAACTAAATATACATTATGAAACTAACACCAACAACCTCTTCGGTTTTCATAACATATTTATAATAATTAATTTCTAAAATAATATTAAAATAAATAATTTTACGATTCAAAATATGTTATGATTTTATATGGTAGATATTTAATTTATTTTTTTAATTTTACACAAAATCTTGATTTTTACTATTTTACTAGTGTATGTTTTCGTGTCTTACACGGATAATACATAAAATTATATAAAATTTTTTATTAAAATCTATCTATTAATATATAATAGGAGAGTAGTAGTTGGTTGTTTGATTGACAAGTGTTTGCTTTCATTAAGCGACACGTGTCAGAGCAAAACAAAATTAAAAAAGTTAAAAACACCAGATCGAGAGAGAAGGGAAGAAGAGACAGAAATGTATTCTACAAGTTCCACAACACCTATCAGGTCCCATCTCAAAGATCCATTTTAACTCTTCAATGTGAATATTTGATTTGATCACCTCCTGTTCAATGCGTTCATTCCTGATTAATCAAATCATATATTAGATTTAGTTATTCAGATTCATTCTCGCTCCATCTTAACTACTCTCTGGCTGAGGGAATAAATTGCAACACTATTTGTGGTTTTTTGTTTTTTTTTTCATTTTGGGAGATTTCTGTGGTTCTTTGTCTCTAGCTTCGAGTATTTCGTGCAATTGGAAGCTTTGATCTTCGGGGTATGGAGAGTGTTGGTTCAGAAAAGATAAGAGGAAGGAGAAGCCAGTGGAGGATGAGAACAAGATCAAGTGCAAAATGAAGACTATGAATTGTAAGTTTTGGAGAAAACTTCTGCTGGTAAGTGAATAATAAATGTGTGATGCAATGATTTAGGGCTTATTCTTATGGAAAAAAAAAGTGAATGAATCCATTTGTTCAGTTTCAAGTCTTTTCTTCTTTTTTTTTTGAGTTTTTTTTCTTTTTTCATGATTATTTTTACGAATAGATGCAATGTCATTTGTGCATATGAGTACTCCAAATATAATGTTGTGTGTGAGGCTTTGATTCATTTATATGTTATAGATTATTTTTTAATAAAGTACATTGCTTTAGTTAGGGCTTTTGGTGCCATTGTAGAATCATTTCCAAGCTTTACTCTTCAAGTATTTTGTACAATTGGAAGCTTTACTCTTCAAGTATTTCAGCAGGTCAGGTTTTCCTTATATTAAAAAAATTTCGTCTTCTACTTATGCCAATGTTTTGCTCAGGAAATGAAAAAGAGATTCAAGGCCTGTTTGCTGTTTCATCAAATTTTTTATTTTTAAAGTTTTTAGAACTGGACTGCTATATCTATATAGTAGTTTTGCAAACTTGGATTAGTTATACTATATATTCCTTTTCATATGTACAATTTGGTGCCTTAATTTTGTTTTAATTAGTTATTGTTGATTTTAGAATTACTAACTCAAAACTTTGTTAATCTGATTTTGATGACTATACCTATGTCTAACTTAGATTATTCTCTCTGTTATTGCTGTAGCACAGGTTCTATTAACAATTCACATGCTCAAAGATAAGGTAATGTTGTTCTCTGATTTCGTGTTTTTATTCTTTTTATTTATTACTTTTTCTTTTTAGGAGATAAACAAAAGCCAATCATTTAGTGTGTATTAAAAAATTTGCATATAATCCAACAATGAAAAATATGCCATTGACATTGAAGAAAGAAAGTATCCAATAATAAAAAATAGGCAATGGCATATTTTTTATTGTTCAATAGGCTTATTTATTACTTTCTTTTTTTAGGAATGTTCAATCCGCTGAGTTCATTCAGCTTTAGTTGTAAGTATATAATAGGCAATTTTTTTCCTTATGGAATGTTCACTGACATATAGAAAGAAAGAAAAAGCAGGACGAGAAAAACTATAAAAAAATTGCTAAGGCTATACAGAAATAATATTCTGATCAGATTCATCTTACATATGCTAGCATGTTGGAATATAAATTAAATATGATCTACTTATACCCAACATTGAGTTTAGTAGGTATCACTGAGGAATGCAGTTCATGAGTACTGTTAGTTTTTTCTTATTTCAATTTATTAGCTTAATATGTTTTTCTTGAATTCTATTGTTTGGCTTTTGGAAAATATAAAATGGTTATAGCCTGGTCTGACTTGCAAAAAGTACTAGCCTTAATCTTACACAGTTGGCACTTCTTCATCATATCTACCTTCTCTTTTTTGAACCGTGTTCATCATGCCTCAATCTCAAAGAAGATACATTCAGGTGAGTTTTTGTGAATTATTTTTACTATTTTTCTTTTAAAAGCTTATATAATTGTTTACATCTATCAAATACTCTGTTACCTATCTTTACTAACCCATCTTCCCACCGAAGCAGAGAAAAAGAAAGCTAGGGCCTTCGACGAAATGCAGGCCAAAGTTGAGAAAGAGATGGACAGTGTTTAAGGTTTTTATTTTTCCCTAAAATCAGATTTTCACTTATTTAAGCTTATTTGTTTCATTTTATCTGTTAATTTTAATTTAATGTTCAATGCTGAGGTTTTGTTCAAGTTGGTAGTAAGTAGTAACGTTTTCTATTATTTTTTCAAGGTTGTTGAAGATGAAAACCTGACTCTTATCCTTCAGGAGACAAATTGAGACAATTAATTTCTTTTTTCAATATTTCTTTTCTATATGTGAAATCACTTGATATGTTATGGTATGTGATTCTAAAAGTAAAAATGTAAACTAGACAAAATTTAAATGGAAAAATATAAGCTGATTGTTGATAAGCGGTGATCTGTGGTTGGAAAATGTGATGGAATTTTAACGAAAAAACATATTCGATTCCTTGACATACTATAGTCGTGTAAGTGATGTTGTAAAAATACTTTAGTGACGGTAGCATCATCGTTCTTTTTGCTTGATTCTTTAGGTTATACTTAGTAAGGATAAAAGTTATTACTTTATAAACAAGAATTGAAATTTAATTTGTAAACATGACACTTGGTTTATTAATTTTATTTTTTAATTTTTTTGGTGAGATATCTATAAAAGCTACTTGAATTTTTTTTTTTACAATCCTTAAATATCTTGGTGAATAAGTGCATTAGTTTTGCTACTTCTTCTTTCTTTTTGATCTGCCACCTGAAGTATAGCCACTTGAGGAGGGGTGGAGGGTATTTAGATGTGCTACGGGTACTTTGTTATTATTTTGTTTATTCGTGTTCATCTATATCTTAGGGATAATAGTCTCCTTCTCCTCCTTTATGTTTCACAGCTTTTTGTGGCAGCTGAAAGCCTGACAAGGATTATATCATGTTCAACTTCTGAAAATTTGAGATCCGAAGCATGCTATGTCAACTTCATCATTAAGTGCAGACATCCAATTTTTATATAATAAAATAAATAGATTACACTTTAATTGGTCGTTATCTTAATTATAGTTGGGTTATTTTAGAATTTATTATTTGAGATGGGTAATGGTACAATTTCTTAAAATATTAAAACTTCAATAACATGTAAGTTATTCTTTATTATGTGTTACACTTTAATTGGTCATTATCTTAACCATAGTTGGGTTATTTTATAATTTATTATTTGAGATGGGTAATGGTACAATTTCTTAAATATTAAAACTTCACTCCCGTTGATTGAAGCACATTTTCACTCCTCTATTTTTTCTTTATCATATAACTTCGGTCCTTCCAAACATCGCCATCGTGGTGGTGACAAGAAACAACACCGACATCGTTGCGATCTACTGTCCTCTCACGCAATCTCTTTCTTCAATGCATTATCCCGACGTCGTTAAATTTCCATGGACTATAACTTCTCCGTTCTTCTCCGTATAGCCAGCACCGTCATCGCTATCTCCTGTCCTCACTCGAACTCTCTTTCTGCCATGGATCACTTCTTACCAATATAATTAATAGTTAGTTTACTTATTAAATTTTTTCATTAAAAAGTTATATTTTTATTTAATTATATGATGAAATATATATTCATATGTAAAATATAATATAATAAAATAAATCTATTTAAAATACTTAAAAATATAATTAAAATCATAAACATATAAATATAATAATAAATTTGTACTCTAAACAAGTAAACATATTTTTTATTATACATAAATTATTTAAAAAATAAATATATTATTAAAATTAATAATACAAATTGAAACAATAAAATCCAACTTTTTTACTGTATTTTTTATAATATTTTTATTCTTTTAATTTACAATTTATTAGTACTTTATTATTTAATTAATGATTAAACAGATTATTTTTATAAAAAATTAATTTTTATATTTTCTTAGAGAAGAGACTAA
>NC_029778.3:64127755-64165433 GCF_000817695.3 Arachis duranensis
TGTTTAATAATTAATTAAATAATAAAAATCTAATAAATTAAAAATTAAAAGAATAAAAATATTATAAAAAATACTTGTAAGAAAGTTGGATTTTATCATTTTAAATTTGTGTTATTAATTTTAATATTTTAAATAATTTATGTATGATAAAAGATATGTTTATTTATTTAGAGTACAAATTTTATTATTATATTTGTATATTTCTAATTTTAATTATACTTTTAAGTACTCTGAGTAAATTTATTTTATTATATTATATTTTACATATGAATATATGTTCTATCATGTAATTAAATAAAGATATATTTTTTAATAAAAAAATTAATAACCAAACTAATCATTAATTATGTGGGTAAGAAGTGATTCACAACAAAAAAAGGGATCGAGTGAGAGGACGGCAAAGTTACGACGGAAGTTTAACGACGTCGTCAAGACAATAATGCACTGAAGAAAGAGAAATTGCGTGAGAGGGGTAGTAGATGACAATCGGCGATGGTTAAAAGGACCAAAGCTCACGTGATGAAGAAAGAATGGAGGAGTGAAAATAGGCTTCAATCAATGGGAATGGAGTTTTGATATTTTAAAAAATTATATCATTACCCATCTCAAATAATAAATTACAAAATAATCCAATTATGATTAAGATGATGACCAATTAAAATATGACACATCATAAAGAATAACTTACATGTTATTTTAAAAAAAATTAAATAAAATTCACCTCTATATATATATATATATAATTTTACTCTCTAAAATAAATTTCAAACTTTAAAAATCCAAATCCATATACATATATATAATTGTTACACATGCCACTTTTAACTATTAATCAATGACACCTAATGAAGCATTAGCCACCACAAATTATCCCGTCATTCCTATCAGCCTTATCACTTTTATTTCTTTGCTTTTACCACCGAATTGAACTTAGAAAAAAGAAGAAAGAAAGGTTGAGAGAGAGAGAATGTGAGCTTCCATGGAAATCAAGAGTTTCCAACGAATTACGATCTTTTAGATTCGTAACTCCAATAAAAAATTTAATTCAATAAAAATGTTTATATTTTCTTTTTTTACGTGTTAGTGTTATTTTTGTTCAGTAGAAGTTGACGGTGACGTAAATCTCTTTCTTCTCGAATTCGGCCAATTAGAGTTCTAGGAGGCACACACGATTTCTGACACTTTCCTCTTCAGCAGTTCGGTCAAAAAACTTTTCCGAAACTTTCATTGATTTTGATTTCTTACGGGAGTAGGGGGTTTGTTTTTAAAGTTAAATGTTTTAATTTAAGAATGCCTAAACAGTTTATTGAATAATTACAAATAATTTATGAGAGTCTAGTATTACTAATTGATGTGAATTTGTTGAATTATGATTACTAATGGTGTTTAATTTGTGTTGTTTGTTAAACTGAGATATGAATTGAGTTTGGATTGAGGCTGTGAATGTTGCTGAAATTTCTAGTCAAGTTAATTTCTTAGTTTGATTGATGATTTGAGATTTGTTTGATAATAGTAAGTACTGTTGCAATAATCTGGGAATTGTTGAGAGAAAGAAGGTGTAAGGCCCAAAATCTTTGAAAAGTCTTATTATGATCAAGTCTCAAATCATATGGTTATTTATAGCCTTAATTTTAGAAATTATTTTATTAAAGGTAATTAAGGCAAGTTTTGATTTATTGGATTTGGAATGAGTTATGATTATTATCCGATTTTATAATTATTCGATTATTTTCTATATTTAAATTATAAATTTAGCAGTTGTGAAATAATAAGAATTTTATATATTTTGGACTAAGTAACTAATATTTTAAATATTAGTACTGCTATTTTGAAAAATAGAGAAATTGATTATATTATTTCTAATTTTTAGATTTGGGCATTTTATTGAAAATAATTTGTAAAATTGATGAGCCAATAGTATTTATATACATTATTATTGTTGGACTAGAATTTATTTCTAATTACTATATTAACCCTATTTTAAAGTGAAATTACTAAAATGCCCCTAATCCTAATTTTCAAAAATAAAACCCTAACCCCAGTAACCCGTACCCGACCCGGTTTTCCCTTTTCCCCCACACTAAGCAGACGGCTCCCCCTTCCTTCAATTTGATGCGCAGCAGCAGCAATGTTTCCCTCAGCACACCCACAATGTTTCCCTCATCCAGCAACAGCAGCACCCCACGATTTCTTTCCATTTTCCATGAAAGAAACGAATCAGAAACAGAAAGGGGGAGATAGAGCAGAGCTGCGAACAGGGGAGGGACGAGCCGCGCTACGGTCGCCAGTCACCTCGCCGCCGTGCCCGAATCGCGTCCAGCGCTCGTCACCGCCATTCGTCCTTAGCCTCATCGCGTTCTTGTTCGGCCGCCGCTGCTTCCATATCCTCCAACGGCGCTGCTGTTGTCACAGATTGAGCCGCCGCGAAGAGGAGGAAAGGGTGTTGCTTCACACCTCGCCGCCGCGTCGCGTCGAGGAGAAAGGGTGAGACTGAACGACGCTGGGAGAGAGAGGAAGACGCGAGCTGAAGGTCCGGTCGCCACTGTGCTTTGGGACAGAGTGAACCGCGCCGTGCTGTCGGGGGTCTCATCGCCGCCGGAAAAGGATTCAGGCCGCCGTTTCTGTCGTGGTTGGTGTCGCACCGGAGAACCATCATCGCGGGTTGGGGCTGATCCTTTTGCTGTCGTTTCATAGTTGCTGCGGCTTATTTAGGGCCATTGGACCTGACCGGAGAGAGAAGTGGTGACAGGGTGGATGTTGGTGCTGGGTTATTGCCGCCACTACTGCTGGCCGTTTTGAGCTGCTCTGCCGTCTCTACCGCTGGAGAATGCAGCTTAGTCGCCGGAGAATCCTGCTGGTAAGGTTTTAAGAATTGAGTTTCGTTTCTCCTGAGTTTTTGGAAACGTTACAATCATTGCATATTGATTTCAGTCGCCGCCGCCGGAGTCTGATCACCATTGCCGCCTGGCATGGCTCCCGGGGCTACCGCCAAACCGGTTCGAAGACCGTTGCTGTTTCGGTTCAGCCGTTCCTTCTTCGGTTCGGTAAGCGTTTCGATTTGAAAGGCCTTTCAGTATTGTTCTGTTATCTCACGCGGAGGTTTGTGGCGTTAATTGCTATAAGATTGAGTTTCGGTTGTTGTATGTTGCGATTAGAGTCGTTGAGATTGTTGAGAAAGCAAGTGGAGCCGAGTTGTTGGTTGCCCTCACTTCGGGTTGAGGCGAAAAGGACTCCGTGAGACGTTTGGGTTATAGGTTTGCATTTTAAGGTAGGGGCGCTTTCCAAAAATTATGTTTTATGTATTAGAATTATTACATATGGATACTGATGTGAGATATTGTGTATTTGGTGATTGTAATTGCCTTATGTATTATTTGATCGACTCGAATGATTATGGATGTTGGTTTGGCTGAATTGTTGTACGGCTTTGTAAAATGTAATGTTTTGAAGTTGATTATTTAAAGATTTGAAATCTGAGTTTAATCCATTGAGGATTGATTTGAATTGAGTTAATTATTTTGATGATGTGAAAAATCGAATGTACTTTTGAATTCAGCTTAGTTTACTTAAATTAACTTGGTTTTGGATAAACGATTTGTTACTGAGTCGTTTCTTTAAAGCTTTGGAAATGAGTTAAATCGGTTGATATTGATTTGATTTTGAAACGGTTTCCTTGAGTTATGCCAATGAGGCGACTGTTGGATTTAGCTTGATTTTGAATTGATTTTTGGATTCTGGACTGTTGAAAGGGATTGAGGAACGGTTTAGTTGGGACCCGAATCGGGTGGCAAAGTCCAAGTTTTAGGAGAGATGCTGCCGACATTTCTATAAAATTCGAGTCTTTATTTAAAATGTTATTTGGGAAATTTTGAGTTTAATACCTTTCCTAATTACCTGGAGGATTGAGAATTTAGGGCTTCATTATTATCTTTACTTAGAACAATTATGAAAGCGATGAAGCTACACTTTGAAAGAATTATTGAAAAGAGAATCATGATTCCTCCTTATTTTCCAAGAAGAATAGTATGTTTTTGGGTACGATTCATTCGAAATAGAATTTTGCTTTGAGGCTGTTTTAAAAGGGTAAAACGGGTTTATGTTTTCTCTATTAAACATAAAGATTGTCCCTTGGAAGAGTTTTCGTGGTTTTGAAAAGGATTTGGATTTCGATTGATGAACCTTATTATTCTGACGTTTTAAATAAGCTTCAGAGTATCTTTTGAACTCTAGTTAAACACAATAAAAATGATTCTCTTGGTAGTTTGAAACGCTTCAGATTTAGTCGTGGAAGTGAAGCCAGTTTTGTTAAGTAAAGGAAATGGCTTTGAAAGGAGTGATTGATTTCATGACTCGGTTTGGCTTAGATCCTATTTTATTACTCAAATCGAAAAGTCAAGGTTTTAATGATTTTAAATGAATTTGGCGAAATGAGTTATGTTATTCTCCCCTAAAGACTTGGAACTCTGTTGGGAAACTTTTGTTATAAAATCCCATACTTTGTTATGAAATCCCATTGTTGGATGGATGATTTTGAATGTTTCAAAATGAATCTTTAACTTTCCATGGTTATGGATGTTTTGGAAAGAGGATGCCGAGAGTGGCATTGTTTTTAAAAGGGGAATTTACTTTGAGTAAAAGTGGCTTATGAGCCTGAGATGATTTGAGAAACGAGATTTCTGAAGGCAAGGCTGAAAAGAGTTGAAACTCGATTTCAAAGTGAAACGATTTGAGAAAAAGTGATTTATGACTTAAATGCCGATTTTATGAAATGATGATGTTGAATGTGGAAGTGCTGTTTTGTTGTGAGCCGGAATGGCTATGTATGATATGAATATTGGCTGGTTCTGGATTGAACCATGAGCCGGATGGCTGAGATGGATGTTGATCCATGGATGAGATTGAATGCATGTATATGCTGAATCATTGATAAATGTGAATGTTGCACTTCCACTATTGGAGATAAGAGTTTCCCTGGGAGAAAGCAGTGGCTAGCCACCTCGTGCTCCAGGTTGAGACTCGAAGCTCTTTTGACCCTATATCGTAAGTGTGGTCGGGCACTGTGAAAGTCCCGGATGAGCTCGCCCCCGTAAATATTCACCAGTGAAGGTGATGGATATGGATCATGATTATGATCAAGTTTATGATGAGTATAACTCGAGTTGGGGATGCGCGACAGAGGGACAGTCCAATGGTTAGCTACCAGGACTTGTCGGGTTGGCTCTATAACCGACAGATGATATCATCAGCCACTAGGGATAGGCATGCATCATATGCATCTATGTGACATTGTTTGGGTGTGCATATTATACTTGGTTTGCCTATGTGATTATTTGCTAATTGTCCTACTTGCAATAACTGTTTGTTTGTGCTTGCATTTTCCTATTTGTGTTTGCTACTGGGACTCTGTTGGACTGTGGTGATTGGTTGATGGTTGGATTGTTTGGACCTAGGGCCATGGTTGGAATGAGATGAACCGATCGTTAATTTTGGTTTTGTGTTTCTGGTTTGGAATAAATATGAAAAGCTATTTTGTTTCAGCATAGATAAACCGTTTTGAAAGGTTTTTGAATTGTTGAGTATTGAATGGTTCATCTTTCAGAAAAGATTTCCAACTTTACTTTTATTGAAAACAGTTGTTTTTGAAAAGAGGCATAAGATGGTTATTATTCACCGGTGCGGTTATCTTCACGTATCCTATTACAGTAATTCCCAAAAATCCTCTACTGAGAACTCTTTCAAGGATGATGTTCTCACCCCCCTACATTTTTCCCCTTTCAGGATATGGGCACAGAAGTTACGAAGAGTTTATTTAGTTGTTGTTGAAATGCTCTGTATTGCTTTAGCTTATTATTTATTATATCCTCACCTTTATCTTGATATATTTTGTAAGAGGGATAGGGATTGTATTGGTTAATGTTTGTAATATTATTTATAGATATATGTATATATATGGATGTACTGTTGATGAGTTTTGTAAGTTGTATGGTATTTATGGATGTACTTTGTCAAAGGAAAGTATTTTTGGGAGCGATTTTGCGGTTTAAAGTTTTAAACAGGCTCATATTTCAGTACTAAATAGTATAAGTGTCGTAATGTCCGAGCTATTAGAGTCGCGCAGCTGGAAGCGTGAGCTTTGGTAATTAGGGTGTTACAGAAGGAGCCCGTAAGGATGGTAAATTCGAATGTTAAGGGAGGTCCTGTCTAAGTTTTTATAAAGATATAAAAAAGGTGATTTTGATTTGAAAATTCGACTTATAACCTTATTTTGAGAAATGTTTTTATGTTGAAAAAATAATAGGTTTACATATTTATATATATCGAGAAAATGCTTTTATATTGAAAAGTTTGATTTATATTTCTAAAGTAAGGAATGGCTTGGATTTAAAACTGTTGGAAAGAGTTTGAGAAAGCGTTGGTTGATTTATTGACAAATGGAGACTTGAAAATAATTTGATATTATTAGCTTTCAGATTTATAAATGTTTTGATAATAGATATGGTTTGTTGGATTTATCAATGATTTTTTTGAGAATTGAAAATGATTTGGTAGGGACCCTGAAAGGGTGGCATAGTCCGAATTTTAGACGAAGTGCTGCCAAAATTTTTATAAAATTTGAAAGACTTTGTTTGAAATACTATTTTGAAAGATTTGGTTTTGAAAATTTAAATTATTTGAGATTTATTTAGTTAAGAAAAGATTTATTCTATTTTGAATTTGATTTAGAAAGAAAAGTATAATATTTTAAATCCAATCTTTTGAGGAGAGATTTTGTTTTAAGTTATGAAATGAATTGGGTTTGTTAAGAAGAAAGAAAGGGAAAAGAGAACACGGCACATGTGAATATGAAATGATTAAAAGGTCACGAAAGGGTGACGACAAATAAATGATTATGGTGCCGATGTGAAAATGTTAAGCCGTGGGCTTTATATGTAAATGATTGTGCGGAGATTGATGATCGAATTTATGATGGTATAAAATTTCACAATAAGTTCTCATTGAAAGTATAGCTTCTAAACCAACAAGAATCCTTTCATACAAACATTTGGTTGTCACAAGTAACAAAACCCTATAAAAATAAACTGAAGTATTCAAATCTCGAGTCATCTCTCAAGGAATTACAGGGAAGTGTACTTATAATTGGTTATGAGATTGTATCTTTTGGGATTTTAAAGATAAGAAACAAGAAATATAAATTGCAAGAATTAAACTAGTAACTAATAAAGCTCTTGGCAAGGTATGAGAACTAGCAGTCCCATCCTTATTATCCTCATCAATTGGGATGACAAATGTCCATTAGATAACTAAAGAGTCACTAATTACTCAACCAAAGTCAAGAAGAGAAAAATCTACTCTAACATCCTTCCAATCATTTTATCAAATACTTGGAAGGCATAAAATAAAAGCATAGAAAAGTAATAAGAGAATATAAAACCTAAAACTAACAATTGCAAAATCAATGATAACAAATAATAGAAGAAGCAATAAACATGAAATACCTCAAATTGCATTAAAAGGGAAATCGAATCTAACATGAGAATTCATAAACCAAAATGGCAATATGAAGTAATCAACAAGGAAAATAAATAAACTAGAATACTAGAACAATTAAAAGTAGAAGAGAAACTAAATTAAAACAAGATAGAATTCTGAAATTAAAAAGGAATAAAACTAAGACCTAAAACCTAGAGAGTCTCCTCTCTCTCTAGAAAACTACATTTAAACCTAAAATCATGTGAATGAGAAGTGAATGATTGATTCCCCCACTCTACAGTATCTAATCTATGTTTTTGGGCTTGGAACTGGGCCAAAAACAGCCCAGAAATCGTTGTGGGCGATTTCTGATACGTACAGCACGTGGCTCCGTCACGCGTACGCGTCGCCCACGTGTATGCGTCACTTGTCTGCTGCACTATCCATGCGTATGCGTCATCCATGGATACGTGTCGCCTAACAGCAAGGCAACTATGGCAAATTGCATATCATTTCGAAGCCCCAAGTGTTAGCTTTCCAACGCAACTGGAACCGCCTCATTCGGACCTCTATAGCTCAAGTTACGATTGATTTAATATGAAGAGGTCAGGCTTGACAGCTTTGCGATTCCTTCAATTTCTTGTATTCCTTCCACTTTTGCATGCTTCCTTTCCATCCTCTAAGCCATTCATGCCCTATAAACCCTGAAATAACTTAATACACATATCAAGGCATCGAATGGTAATAAGAGAGGATTAAAATTAGTAAAATTAGGGCCAAAGAAGCATGTTTTCAATCATAGTACAAATTTGGAAGGAAAAATGTAAAACATGCAATTTCTATGAATAAGTGTGAGAAAAATGGGTAAAATCTACTAAATTAAGCACAAGATAAACCCTAAAAATGGGGTTTATCAGAGACGCTCCAGGAGAATCAGCGCCTGCAAGAAGTGAAAACTTGTAGAGGTTATGCTGCTGGAATGCCTTATCTGACTTGCGAGTCAGATTGCGTCGGGTGCGGGTCGAAACCGACAAATGAGCTCATTACCTGCGTTAGGGATAGACATGCATCATGTTGTTTGCATATTTGTATTTGCTTGTGTTTGCTTGTATTATTTCTCCGTGATTGTTTTGTTTGACTTGTTTGTGTGTTGGTTTGGATCTTTTACTTGTGCTATTAGTTTACGGATGTATTGAGGTAAAATGTCGTGGTTGAAAAATAATAAATGGCTGAGAGATGGTTAATATAACTAATTTTGTAATTAAAATCTGTTTTGAATTTATAAATTTAAAGAAAAGTATTTAATTATCTAAATGCATTTTCAGGGATTCGATAAAAATAGTTTTATTGAGTAAAGTTAATTATTTGCATTTTAGATTTTATTTTATCTAGAGGGATAAGCATTGTATTCGAGTTTTATATTAGATTTACTTGTATAGTATTTATTATTATTAATAATTATGTGATTATTATTACTTGGTGATATTTGATATACGATTTTGATAAATAAAAACAAAATTTTCTAAAATTTTCTTAAAACTAAAATGCGATATCAATGTAAAGGCTCAATATTAAATAGTTAATAAAGAAAACAGGTCAGTAACGCCTTACTTTTGGTACGATCATGACGTATTAAAAATTGGATCGTTACAAAATTTGATCTCTAAATTTTTTTTATTTTTCAAAATAATTTGGTCATTCAAAATATAAATTTTTTTAAAAAATTGACTTAACATAAAATGATCAAATTTTAAAAATAAAAAAAATTTAAAATTTTTTAAAATAAATATTTAATATCTAATTTTTTATCATATTTTTAAATTTTTCAAAAACTTATTTATTATTAACATCTTTTAAAATTATTTTTATCAGTGATATAAATTTTTTAAAATTATTTTAATAGTTTACTCTTCACTAAATTATTGTACCTGCATACTTTTTATCCTCTCCATCTTCTTTATATCTAAATTCGATAAATGTTTTAAATGCATATCAAATTATTAGATGGTATACATTAATTGTATTTATTTAATTTGGATTGTACCTACCTTGCTAATAAAGGAACCACAGAAATTTATTATAAAGTTGTTCATGAAAATATCCTTATTTAATATAACTAATTTAAAATGTAACTATCTATATTATTAATTGTGTTTAATATTGTGTAGTGAGTAAAAAACAAAATATTTAATAAATATTACATTAAATCAAGATAACTTCTTTAAAATAATCGATATTGTGAACTAGAAAGAGTTGTCTGGTTTGTATAATTTCTTTTAAACTATCTTCATTTATTTTAATTTCCATAATATATATTTAGTGGTGCTTATTAATTAGAAAAAAAATTTATTGGATGTGGCTTAATTATGATTACTTATTTTAGATATTGAAGATAAAATTAAGTCAAATAATTAAAAGTTGGGATGTTTTAAATATTTCTAAAATTAAACTTTAAGGGAAAAACTATATTTCATCCAAATTTCTTTCAGTATTGTTAGGTGACCAACATTTATTAGCCAATAATGAGGCTATTTTTCTAAATGTAGTTATGCAACTAACTTTAATTTCTTATTTTTCAATGATTAGATAGATTTACTATCACTCTCTTTTCCTCTCTTCTCATAACAAATAATTCATGGCGTTTTTTCTTTCATCTAACAGTAGAATCAATTCAATTAATTTTTGTATGTTGTTATAAGTTTGAGTTATAAGATTCAGAATATTGTTTATCCACTTACTTAATGGCCTAAGTCATTCAGTTGGGATTAACTAACTAAAAAGTTAAAAGTAATGGTACAGATTTAAATCTTTTTATAAATTAAGTCTAACTAAATTAAACAATAAAATTTAGAATAATGTTAGTCATAATTAATTGTTATTATGTTAGACTAATTTAGTTATATTTAATTAACGAAAAAATTTGAATGTGTAGCATTATTCAAAAGTTAAAGTCCTTAATTTTAAGATTTATAAATAAGATTTGAATTTAAAAAATTATATGAATAAAAAAATATAATTATTTTGAAAAAAAAAGTTTTGTTAGAGAATCAATAGAAGCCACTAGCCAATAGATTACTACATGCATAAGGCGGGGTTCAAACTCCCAACACTTGTTTAAGCGGACATGTGAGCTGACCACTCGACCAATTCAAGTTGGTTATAATGGACTACCACTTTAATACTATGTTATGATACCACTCATCCTAAAAACTTACACGGATAAAAAAAGATAACACTAATAGTTATATTTCTAAACCTTTATTGTACATATTATACAAATATTCCATTAACTCCTTATAAAAATAAGTGCCGATATCACAATTAATTATACATACTTAAGATGAAAACGGTTTTACAGTGTCTAAAATGTGAATGACTATTTAAAATGATAAATACTTTACAAATTACGCATAACGATAAATAAAATATTTATTTAGTTTATCTAAAAAAACCTCTAAAATAACATATCTAAGTAGAAATTAATAAGCAAATTATGCTCGTTCTTTATATAGTAAATGTAAATATATATGTATACATGAACACAAGTATATTTGGTTTTGAATTTTGATTAATGATCTCATCTCAAAGAAGTTTAAGGATTATGCAATAAAGAAAGAAACATATTGAAATAATTTTGGAAACACTATTAAAAGTACCACAAAATTTATGAACGTTGATAAAAAATACTTATAAATTAAAAAAATTAACGTTATACTTATAGAAAATAGATTTCGTAGGACAAAAATATCTAAATCCTAATTTTTTTGTTGACTTTTTTGTTAAAATTTGAATACTTTTGTCGTACAAAACTCCTCTTCTATAAATATAATGTTAATTTCTTTAATTTATGAGTATTTTTGTCAATGTTTATAAATTTGATAGATACTTTTTGATAATTTTTTCAATAATCTTAACCAACGCACTGATAGAACCCTTGTTCTTCTCCCAATTGTATTTATAATTGGTTAAGGTACTCCCAAGTTAAAGGCATAAAGAAAATGAGAAGCCTCAGACTCAATGGTGTCTAATTGTTCCTTCACAAGGTGCATGTAAACAACCCAATCACCATTCACAAGAGGACTTGGCATTGGCATCACATAGCCAGCATCTCCACCCCAAGGAAAATGATAAGAACCAGACACACAGCCTTTCCACATCCAAAATTCAGTCTAAAGTAACTTTTAGTATTAATTATTATAATTTTGTCTTTTTGATTGAAGTTGTCAAAGACAAAACTTTTTGAAAGTCTAATAGAAAAAATTCATTAGTAACTTAAGTCGCTAAGAATAGGTTTCTTAGATGTCTAGTAAAAAATCAGTATCCAATTATTCTTTTAATTTAATCTTTTTGTTTTCATGGTGTTTTTTGTTCCTTTTTTTATCATTCTAATAGAAAAACACTATCCAAATATCATTTTATCTTAATCTTTTCATTTTCGTGGTGTCTTTGATTCCTTTTTTTTTTTATCACTCTAAATAAGGCTCCGGTGAAAACTCCAACTAAGGCGAAGGTAGATGTTGAGGAACATCTGAGTGTGGCTCAACAAGAGAAAACTGATACGGTGAATTAAAGTCCAAAGAAAATAGTAAGAAACGAAAAAGACAGGATCAGTTAAAGTCTTCATCTGACACGATTACGAGTCTCGCCTTAGATGATTGTATCTCCACTACATGGTCTCCGCAAGGGAATAACTCCAGCAAGACAACGTACTTCAGTATCGATTGTATCTGTAAGAACAGTTAAACAAAGGGAGTAAAAATCTACCGATTTTTCAGCAGGGTACCAATGGAGGAAAACAGATTGTATATTAGACCTAGGATAAATTTCTATATTAGGAGAGTGACAGATATACTAGTTTGACCTTAGGGTTATAGTCTCAGTTTGTTTATATCTAAAGTTATAGTCTACTAGAACAAGCAAGCAGTAATAACAAGAAAGTATAGACAAGTCACATAGCACAATAATAGAGAATAAACATAGAACACAATCATAGAGAATATGCGATAAATAATATGATGCATGTTTGTCTTAAACAGACCATGAATTCATTTTGCGTAAGTGTCGGTTGACTACTAGCAACTTGACATTACCTGAAATTAGACCTAGATATGACTTTCATTGTACCTATTAAACATACATATCAAGATGGACAAAATTATAACGAATCTAGCCCGACATTTAACAACTGGTGCAAAGCTTGATGTCATGATATTCATATAATGAGAAACAATATGCATTTAAATATCACTCAATAATTTTAAGAATTCTACCCTTATCATTTAAGCGTTAAGCTCGTAAGATCTATAACTTGTATTTTTTTTTTTGGATTTGTTAATGAGCACGAGTTAACTCAGTGAAATGTTCTCCAGTCCAGCAAAAAGGTTCTTTATCGCTCCTAGAGGGAGATAGACTTCCACCACAAAAATCACAATGGTTTTGTCTCCTTCTCCAAATACGAACTTTCTACTTAGGTTCATCTTCTCCTCTTAATCTATGACCTTTTTGTTAATTTACTATGAATAGATGCTTGTAAATCTAATATAATAGCAATATGTTGTAAATTTATGGTAGATGCTGGTTTTTGTTTTTGATTGGTTTATTATTATTATTTGAGCATATTATTTTTTTTGTTTATTAGGTAATAATTTTTTTAAAAAGAAGAATAATTTAGAGAGAGAATGATAGTAATAACAGTAAAAGAAAGGTAATTTAAAATTTTTAAATAATTTTTAAAAATTTGAATAATTTTATCGTACGAAGTCTATTTTTTATAGATATAACTTCAATTTTATTATTTCATAAATAAATTTGTAATAGTAGTTTAGTGGAAAAAAAAATAAAAATACTAGTTTTATCTAATTTTATACGCACATGAGTAAATGCCTATTTCGAGTTAAAAACATTCACGTTAAGACAGGGATCTCGGTCTCGGTCACAATCATCGATCCAATGTTAGCAACGCGCCTTCGCTAATTTGAACCCACCTAGTCAGTAGTCACCTACTCTTCGCGATATATGAGCGCGTCCCAACGTAGCAATGATCCGCGCGTAGGAAAAAGATACCCCAAGCGTGTGCCTGAAATATGAATTCCATTCCTTCCCTCTCCCTCCTTCCTCATCATACTTCACTGTTAGTTCAAATTTCAAAATCCACTCCTCACTCTTCCCTTCTCTCTCTCTCTCACACTCTCTTGCTTCCTTCCTTATCAATTTACACTCTATTTTTTTTTAAAAAATAATTAGAGAAAAATAGAGAAAAGGAACGTTATAATTACTGGTTCTTCTGAATGATATGCGCTGGTTAGGTCTGATTCTGAGGTTCGTGTTCCGATCCTTCTACCGCGCCACCATGGGTAGCTTCTTTTCTTGCTTTAGAGGCCGTGACAATCGTCACCTTCCCACTACTGCCACCGCCGCCTCCACCGCAGCGCTTTCTCGTCAGTCCAAAACCAACGTAACCAGTCCTAACCTTTTTTTTAATTAAAAAAACACTTATTTTTGTCTTCTGTATTGTTAATTGTTATGAATGTATTGGAATTTTTTGAAAATATCTTATTGTTGTCGGAGGATTTGCAAATGGTTGAAAATTGTTGACATACTTAAGCTGAAATTTGAATGATTAATTTGTCAGAGTTTTTGGTAAAGCTGTTTGATTTTCAATGAATTTTAATGCTGGGTTAATACTTTAGTTTGGTCTCTAGGTTTATGCACGAGTCCCCCCTTTTAGTCCTTGTAGCAGGTTAAATGAGTTAAAAAGATCAAGGGATCAAGTTGACTAATGTTTTTTATTCATAGGAACTATTTGGACTCATTAACACCAGACCAAAGTAAGCATTAACTCTTTTAATTTTGCTTTTGATCAAGGTTCTAATTTTGTTGTGTGTAAACCAGGATGCTGTGGTCTCTCGAAATCGGCTGTCTACTTTGTTTCTCTCTGAAGGTAATTAATTCTTTTGTTTCTGTTTTTTAATGATACTTTTATGGCTTTTATTTTTTCTATTTTCTTGAATTGATGTTTACCATTATAAGCATATGGCCTCTTATTTCAATGTGTACTCTGCTCTTAATTTTTTGAAAAGTAAGAGAAGAATCTGCTTGCAATGAGGGGAAGAGTTTTGGTGCAGGAGCTCAGATTCATGACAAGGGACATAAGGATGAGGTGTGCATTTTTGTTGTTTTTATTACTCTAATTTCTAAATGCAATGGTTGTTCTATGACAGTTCTTACATGTTTAGCAGTATGGATTATGGAATAATATATTGGCATGTAGTTTATTTTTCATACAATAGGAAATGCTTCAAGATAAGTCGCTGAAGCTGTTAGCTGGTGTATGCTTTTTCTTTCTACTAAGCTTGCAATTAGAGTTATTTCTGGTTTCTGGACAATGGAGAGCATGTTTCATAGATGAAATGATTAGTGAAAAACTAAATGTGGGAAACAACTAGTAGCAGTTAGTCTCATATTTGAAAACAATTGACAATAGCCACAATTAGGACTTCAAGCTTGCTGCTTCTTCTTTTTTTTTTTAATAAAAAAGAATAAATTTAAAAACAAAAATTGATTGTGTCTCTGTTTATAGGGAGGAACTTAGATCCCAGAACTCTTGGAATACTCTCATTTTATGTTTAACTGTACCCTATTTTCCTGTTGTTTCATATTTTATATTCTAAGAGGATTTTATATTGGATTGTGTATTTTGAATGAAATGTCACAACCTTGGAATCTACAGTTGTTGACTTGTAGTTTAGCAGGGTAACCTGTATAGTTTGAGATCACCAAAAATGGTGGTATCATAACTGATTAGGCCTCGCTCACTCCAAAAGCTAGCTCAAGAAGTGAGGGATGTTCCTCATTTATAAACATTCTAGACAAGTATCCTTGATAGATGTAGAACTTGCAATAGTGGCATATATGAAAATGGTCTTTCAAGATAACGACCTCTATCACATTTGAGCCTTTTGTCATTTTTAATTCTAGCAACTGCAATTTCTATGAAGTGTTTAGTATTTTCAAGATATAATGGATGGAAAGAACTGCAATATTGTTAGCCCCCAAACCTTTCTCAATTGTAGATTTTCTTCTGTTAATGTTTTTCTACTTCTTTTAGAGGATAAATTTCTCTACAATAGCGCGTAAGCCTTGTTCTACTAGATAACAAATTTGTAGATAGCATGTAAGCTGGTTCATTGCATACTTATCACATTTGTAGATAGTCAAGTGTATGCAGTCTTGGGCATAGAAACCTTGGTAGTATAATGATTGAAGTTTATGTTCTCATTACTATTTGTAGAAATTTTGAAAAACACTTAGAACGCTATTTAATTTTTGGCTCTCTCTTAAGATTGGTGCTTGTAGATAAAATTTTTTTCGTATAATTACATGAACCCTTTTTCGACAGGCCATGTTTCTCAAAGCATCTGAGAAGCTGAAAGTATCACCTTCCTGTGGCAAAGATTCTGAGCCTTCAAGGTTTCATTCTTGGCATCCCAACACGTCAGCCGATAAAGTTCGGCTAGATAATCAACCATTCTACCCCCCAACCCCCAAGAAATGTTCTGAAGATTGGGGGAAAAGAACAGATTCTTTAGAGCAAACACCAAGCAGGTTGTTCATCTATTTATATTTTGAATTTTTTTATGCTCACGTCTTATAGTGAATGTGGAATAACCACATTTTTGTCTATTTCATAGGAGATCGATATTTTCTGTTTTTTAATCTTGAGAACAGCAGGAGCTTACTTTACATTTACTATGTAGTAAAGGATTTTCTCTGAATGTCAAAATTATACATTTGATTTCCAAAATTAAGAGTGTATCCGGATAAAGAATTTAAAAAGAGAGAATGCATTTTTTGAGAGTATTTTAAATCCTTTAATTAGAAATTATTTGTTCTGATATTAATAAAATGAATTTTACAAATCAGAAGCACTTCTATGGGGTCTTTTGTTTAGTTCACAACAAAGAATTTAGAATACCCCCATAAGATAGGGAATTTCTCCAATTTCCTTCCTTGTTTTCTTCTTTTAAAACTTGATGGATAGTAAAAAACTTGATGGTGAATCTTATGATAACTATGAATATGCTGGCTTTGACAACACTTAAAAAGTATAGTTTAAATTAAGGTCATACTTTCATATTATCTGGTAGCATTTTTAATTTAATCACACTTTTTTTTTTAAATTTAAAAGGTTGAAGGTCTTCAACAGAGGTGTTGCCAAAATTACATGTAATTGAATTATGGCAATTTAGTTACATATCATTTTAAATTCTTCAAAATTTTAGAATGCTCTATTGAAAAAACACGCCAAGAGTTTTCTCGAAAGTTAATTTCCTTTCTTTTGCAGCTGTATCTCCAATACACAAAATACTAGACGTGACTCTCTTGATTCTAGTGAAGGAAGTAAGACAGGGAACCTTCATGGTTCAGGTATGACTAAGAAAACAACTTCTTGAATGTGAAACAAGTGTGTACATTTTGAATGTGAAACTGAATCATCAACCTATGGTACATTTGATTGTGGTGTATGGCATATGATGAAAACAGAACCCCCAAATAAGGAGGGTGAATATAAATTATCACCTTATCCCATCCCTTTGAAGCTACCTGATGAAGTGCAAACACCAGGAACTGTCTTTGAGACAGCTCAGTCGCAATTTCGGTATCCCAAGCAGGCATTGAATGAAAAATCAAAGAAAGTCTTGAATGAAAATGAATCAAAGGTGGAAGAAAGCTTGTCTTCATGGCTGAAGCCGGCGTCAGTAATTCTAGAGGAGAGAAACAGGAGAATGGAAATGGCGAATAGTCATATTCGCAAAGCTCCATCTGATAGGCCTATCATTGGAATGGTTGCTGCGCATTGGACCGAAGACGAGGAATCTCATTTCCCTCCTCCTAAGTGGTGGGATGGTAATGGGATCCCAAACTCAACCAATAAGTACAAGGAAGTATGACTTATATTATCAACATTTTTTTCTTTTTCCTATTTGAGTTTTAAAGCTTGATATTGCTCCTGATTTTGCTGATTTTTCACTATTCAGGATCAGAAAGTGAACTGGCATGCAACGCCATTTGAAGAAAGGTTGGAGAAAGCGTTGTCCGAGGAGAGTTCCATATCTCAAAGGTATGTTTATTGGTGAAAATTCAGGTGCTGTCAACTTCACGTGAAGTTAATAACTGTGAGCCATTAAATAATTTGAATGATTTGACTAAATTTTCATCTAACGGCTCTCAGTTGTCAACTTCACGTCAAGTTGGTTACACCTGAGTTTCCACCCTGCTTATTTAGTTATGCTAACGTCGAAGTTATTATGAGAAAAGTCAATTTATGCCTTGCTTAAATCATTGACAAAAATTCTTATGTAGCTGAAAATAGTTGATTATAATGTTATTTGGATTTGCAGGAAAGATTTTTGTGTAAAACCAATTGCTTTTAATGAGAATGAAGAAAATGACACAGCAGTGTCTCAGTTTCAGTCATCACCGCATCCCCAATCCGTTGTGTCATTCTAATAATTTAGGGTTGTCAATCAAATAGTGTTCTATTCTTGTGTTTGGCATTTGAGGAATGGAAACTGAATATACCTGGTTCAACATGTTGATTGGTTGGAACAAGCAATTGGTTATACAAATTTTTATAGTAACATGAAATTGTCAAGCAGTGTGCCTCCTCTGCTTGCATTGTACATAAGTCATGAGAATTATTGCGTTATATAATGGTTATTTGAAATTTGCTAATGGTGGCATAGAAATCAAATTTATTAAAATACTAATAAATGTTTAATCAACACAAAGAAATTTAAGAAATCTAAAATTAATAAAATAACGTAACTTTGTAAAAATAGAATACAAAAATATTAGAAAATAAATTTATAATTGACCAAAAACAAATAACAAAAATAAAGTTTTAAAATTATTTTGGATTAATCAATACTCTTGAATTTGAAAATGAATTCTCTCAATTTTTTTTTTCAATTACTTGTTTAAGTGTGATGTTTTACTTTACACTCTTTAAGTGAAAATAAGAAAAAACATATGAGAAAAGATATTAAATAGTGAGAGATCACGGTTTATCAAATAATTGAAAAAAAAAAGTGAGAGGATCCACTCTCTTTGAATATTTGCGACAATCCTTAAGTCAAACTTTAATTAGCTTAACAATGTGTATACATTTTATAGGATTATTTTACTTGATTTTTGTTAATCTCAACAAATTGTCAAAATTAAACTTGTATCAAGATCTCAATTATGAGAATAGATACGACTCCTCTTATTTGACTCGAAAATTACTTAACATTTATGTTAAAACAAACTGTATCAAAATACTTGTGATAAATTTTAACAAATAAAAGCATAATCGTAATAAAGTTTAAAATGAAAAGGAGGTAAAACTTGGAAATAAAATACTTAAAGAAAAAGCAATTAAAAATAAAATAACGTAACGATATGAAAGTAAAACAAATGGGAAGTTGAAAAACAAACCAGAACTTTAAATAACAAAAGCAAATAAAATTGAAGTTTAAAAGAAATTAAAATACTTGAAAAGAAAGGAAAAGCAATAAAATAAATTAAAAGTAAAAAAAAAATAAAAAAATAAGTGAAAAGTTTACTCTAAATACTCACATGTACTTGCACTTACACTCTATAGTCAATGTGAATTGAGTTATACCATCAATAATATAATGTCAAATTACTACATTTACAATTTATTTTTATATTTATATTTTATAAAAAACCCATTGCTCAGTTAGCACAATAATAAATTAATCAATTATGCCTTTTTAATTTACGTAGCAATTTTAAAATATCAAAATTCACTACGTTTAACTAAGAAAAAACAAATTAATATAACTTGGTTGTTTATAAGGATGGAGAGGTGTTGGGTTAAGAGGAGAAGATTAATGAAAGATAGAAGAGCTATTTCTACGAATTATTTAATGAAGAATAAAAGACTCTTCCGAATCTTGGTCGATTATGCACAAGAGAAGAAGATCAAAACTTTGACTACTATCGAAGGATTCGAGACTTTGAGGTAAAAGAGGCTCTAAAGTAGATGAAAAATAGCAGAAAGTAGGACCTGATAATATTCTGATTGAGGTTTGGAAGGGCTTTGAAGGGAAAGGCATCAACTGGTTAACCAAGTTTTTTAATGAGATTTTAAGGTCAAAGAAGATGCCTGAAGAGTGGAGAAAAAACACCTTGGTACCTATCTACAAGAATAAGGGAGATATACAAAGTTGCGAAAACTATAGAGGGATCAAACTTATGAGCCATACCATGAAGTTATGGGAAATGGTGACAGAACGAAGGTTGAGAAAAGAGACACAAGTAACAGAGAACCAATTTAGATTTATACCAGGTAGATCCACAACCGAAGCGATATACTTGTTAAGAAGGATGATGGAGAGATATCGTAGTAATAAAACGGATCTACATATGGTGTTTATTGATTTGGAAAAAGCGTACGATAGAGTGCAAGGGAGGTCTTATGAAAGGTTTTAGAAAAGAGGAGAGTAAGGATCTCATATATTCATGTAATTAAAGACATGTATAATGGGGCCACAACTAGTGTGAAGACTCAATATGACAGAAAAATTTCCTATTGGTATAGGATTACACTAGGGATCATCCTTAAGCCCGTATCTTTTCACATTACTTCCGATGATACCATTCTTATGGGAGAATCAAGGGAAGACCTAAATAAGAAGTTGGACTTATGGATGGAAGCTCTAGAAGTGTATGGTATGCGCATAAGCCATAGCAAGATGGAATATATAGAATGTAAGTTTAGTCTGAGAGGTAAAACCCTAATATAGAGGTGAAGATTTGAGAAAATATCCTACCAAAAATTAAAAATTTTAAGTATTTTGGTGCATCATATAGGATAATAAAGATATTGAATATGATATAAATCATAAGATCTAGGCAGGTTGGTTAAAATGGTGGAGTGCATCTGGTTTTATATATGACAAAAAAGTGTCTTTCAAACTTAAAAGTAAATTCTATCGCATTGCTATAAAACCGGCTATACTTTATGGTACGGAGTATTGGGCGGGCAAAGAGGAGCACGAATATAAGCTGAGTATGGCAGAGATGAAGATGTTGAGATGGATGAGTGGTTATACGCGATTGGATAAAATAAGGAATGAACATATAAGGGAGAGAGTTGGAGTAGCACCCATTGTGCAAAAGATGATTGATTCGTATCTCAGGTAGTTTGGACATTTGAGAAGAAGACTGACAGAACATCCAGTCAGGAGGGTGGATGAGGTAAAAGATGGATAAGGGGTGAAAGATAGAAGAAGACATAAAAATTTATGAAGTGGTTAAACGAGATCTACATGTAACTTAGTGAGGTAAGACTTTGTTATTATTATTATTGTTGTTGTTGGTTGTTTATAAAAAAAATTAAGATGATACAAATTAGCATAAAATATTATAAATATCAGTTTGTTATTTTTTTTGTCTTTTTACTTACATCACAGTATACATTTATTAAATCTTAACATTATATACTTATATTATGTTAATATACAGTAGACAAAAATATATTCTATGTTTGTAAAGAAACATATAAATATTAGTTGCACCATGAAAATTGAATTCAATGATTTAACTAAAAAATTAGTTAAATAGTATTGACGATGCAAATTATTTGTCTAAAAAATATTGAGTGCTTTTTTAAAATTATATAATTAAAAAAATTTATAAAATCATAATAAAAATATTATAAATTAATAAAAATTATATATAACTTTTTAACCGAATAATTAATACTGGAATTATAAAATTATGCAATAATAAATACTTTTGATAAGTGCTTCTTAATATATTAAATTATATAGTTTAATAAACAAAAGACTAATTATTTATAGTTATATTTTAAGTTATTATAAAAAAAAAATAAAAGAATGATACAAACTTTTGTTTTTAACCTGTGAAGTCTTAAAGTTTTATTACTAGTTATGTTAGTTATATTTTAATATCTTTAAACAAATATTTTTAGTTATATTTTAATATTTTTATACAAATTATATAATCCTAAAATTTACTTTTAATTGGTACCAATAAATTTTTTTGAATTGGAATTCAATCTATCTTAAATGTTAATAAATGGTACAAATTTTATTTAATTTTCATAAAGATCTGAATAAAAAGACAATTGTAAATAAATTATTAAAGAGAGAGCAAAAATTAAATTATGCTATGATATTAATCAATTTTAAGCCTAAAAGAAATCACATTGGCTTTTTCCAAAATTGTAGTCTTTGTTAAAGTTTATTAGCCTTAGTTTAAACTTGATGTATAGTATATATGAGATCCTTTCTAAGATTGTTTAGTCACTTTAGAAAAAAAAATTAATTTATACCAATAAATTATTGAATAGTTATGATTTTATCAGATTAAAATATTTATATAAAATAATTAAAAGGATTAAAAAGTGACTTTTTCGCCTTTCTCATAGAATGCATTGTCCATACATATGAGTTGGCATAAAGTAGATCTTATTTGTTAATAAATAGTTATTGATATATACAAGATTTATTCCGTAAAATTAATAAATTTAAAATTGATATATCTTTCTTAATTAATTAATGAAGCTCAAAAGGAAAGTACAAAAAAAAGGTCAAGAATAAATATAATAGAGTACAATTGAGTACTCATGATTTTAAACATGTCAACTTGTTTTTAAAATTTCGATAGGTAAAAAATCATATACATTACAAGTTAACGAAAATTAGGTGATGGTGTCAACATCTAGATACATAGCAAAAAATTATAATTTAAAAACAAATTGAAAAATAACTCATTATTGATAACGGAAAACACTGAAACATAGAAGACAAAATTAAAAAAATTAGAACATATATAACAATTATAAAAATTTTTATTATAAAATTATATTGTTTTATAATTTAAAAATAATATATATATCTCTCTTTCATATTTATTTTATTTATTGTAAAAATAATTAATAATATATAAAAAATAAATTATCTTTTAAAATATAAAAGATTATGTAAAAGAAATTTTAATCCATTATATCATAAATATAGATCAATTCATGTCTCCAAAATATTTATGATAGTTCGATTAATTAAAGGATTAATTTTAATTTTTTTATCTAAATAAATAAACTAATGCGTAATTTAATTACAAAAATAATATATATATATATATATATTTATTTATTTGTTAGTTAATACTTAACCAATATTCACCTATAATTATCAATGAGTTATATCTCAAATAACATAATCTTTCTATGCTCATTTAGAGATTACGACTTCAAGACTTTTTATCTTTAGAAAAGAAACACATTCATCTATAATTTATCTTGACTTCTTATATGTTGTATCAGTATCTATATGAAAAGAAAGTAGAAAAAATGGTAGTGATACATAGAATGATTAAAAACAATGAAGGCAATGAACAGAAAAGAATCTTAGTTTAATAAGTTGCATACCACATTAACATGGTGGTGGTGCAACATTCAAACTTCCTTGGCAGCTTGTTGGAGTCGGCTGTTGCAAGCCACTGCTCCTTATTTGGTCGTGCTGTTCACGCACAAATTCTCAAGACCCACCACACCCCTCTCCCTTCCTTCCTTTGCAACCATCTAGTCAACATGTACTCCAAACTCGACCATCTTACCTCTGCCCAACACGTTCTCTCTCTCACCAACACTCGCACCGTCGTCACTTGGACTTCCCTCATTTCTGGCTGCGTTCGCAATGCCCGTTTTGTCTCTGCCCTCCACCACTTCTCTAACATGCGCCGTGAGTGCATTCACCCCAACGACTTCACTTTCCCGTGTATCTTTAAGGCTTTGTCTTCGCTGCAGATGCCTGTTACCGGGAAACAGGTTCACGCCCTTGCGTTAAAGGGTGGCATGATTTATGATGTCTTTGTTGGGTGCAGTGCCTTTGATATGTACAGTAAAACTGGTCTCCTAATTGATGCTCGCAAGATGTTCGATGAAATGCCTGACAGAAATTTGGCCACATGGAATGCTTATATTTCCAATGCATTGCTTGATGGAAAGTCCTTGGATGCAATAAGTGCATTCAAGGAGTTACTTTGCCTGAATGGAGAGCCGAATTCGATCACATTCTGTGCATTTCTTAATGCGTGTTCTGACATGTCAAATTTGGAGCTCGGGCGTCAGTTGCATGCTTTTGTAATTCGTGGTGGATACAGGGAGGATGTCTCTGTTTCGAATGGGCTTGTTGATTTCTATGGAAAGTGTGGGGATATCATATCTGCTGAAATGGTTTTTAGCAGAATTGGGTGGAAGAATGTTGTTTCTTGGTGTTCTATGCTTGCTGCTCTTGTGAAAAACCATGAGGAAGAGAGGGCTTGCATAGTCTTCATGCGAGCTAGGGAAGAAGGCGTTGAACCAACGGATTTCATGATATCAAGTGTAATTAGTGCTTGTGCTGAGCTTGGAGGGCTTGAATTGGGCAGGACAGTACATGCACTCTCTGTCAAAGCATGCGTCGAGGAGAATATATTTGTTGGGAGTACACTTGTTGACATGTATGGAAAATGTGGAAGCATCGAGAATGCAGAGCAAGTCTTTGGTGAAATGCCTATGAGGAACTTGGTAACTTGGAATGCACTGATTGGTGGATATGCGCACCAAGGTGATGTAGACATGGCTTTGCATCTATTTGAGGAGATGACATTGGGTAACTGTGGTATAACACCAAGTTATGTGACATTAGTTTCTATATTATCAGCTTGTAGTAGAGCTGGGGCAGTGGAGAGAGGGATGCAGATATTTGAGTCGATGAGAGTGAACTATGGAATTGAACCAGGCTCTGAGCATTATGCGTGTGTTGTGGACCTTTTAGGAAGATCTGGTTTTGTTGAGCGCGCATATGAACTTATAAAAAGAATGCCAATTCATCCCACTATTTCAGTCTGGGGAGCTCTACTTGGGGCCTGTAGGATGCATGGGAAAACAAAGTTAGGAAAAATTGCAGCAGAGAAATTATTTGAGCTTGATCCTGATGATTCTGGTAACCATGTAATACTATCTAACATGCTTGCATCTGTTGGCAGGTAATTGTTTAAGACCATCTTGGCAAGTCTTCCTTCCTTTAATCACTATATTGAAGAAGTTTTAGTGGAAAATAAATAATTTCACTTCAAATTGATTTAACATTACAATTGCATAATGCAGATGGGAAGATGCTACTCTTATCAGGAAGGAAATGAAAGAGATAGGTATTAAAAAAAACGTTGGCTATAGTTGGATTGCTGTCAAGAACAGAGTTCATGTTTTTCAAGCAAAGGATAATTTTCATGAAAAGAACTCTGAGATTCAGGCAACGCTAGATAAGCTAAAAGAGGAGATGAAAAAAGCTGGGTATGTTCCTGACACCAATTTATCACTTTTTGACTTAGAAGAAGAAGAAAAGGCTTCAGAAATTTGGTATCACAGTGAAAAGATTGCTCTTGCTTTTGGTCTCATAGCTCTGCCTCTTAGAGTTACCATACGGATTACAAAAAATCTTAGGATTTGTACAGATTGTCATAGTGCCATTAAGTTCATCTCAAGAATTGTTGATAGAGAAATTATTGTGCGAGACAATAATCGTTTTCATAGGTTTAAGGATGGTTGGTGCTCTTGTAAAGATTATTGGTGATAGTTTTCACACTGTGTCGACAGAATATACTAATTGGAAATATAAAAAACAAGGGAGAAAAAGAAACGTAAGCCTAGAGGGGTGCTAATTATAAAAGTGAAAAAATAGATTTAATCATTTTAACTTTGTATAATATATAAAATTAAAATAAATAGTACAACTAGGTATTCTTTAATTATGTAACTTTTTTTATAACTCTTGCTTCTAATTATCTATGTATAGTTATGTGATTATTAACCTTATTTTTATAGAAGTTTATCTCTTAATCAATCGAGACATTGATAGTTGGTTTATTAGTTGGTTTATTTTGTTAGACGGAGTATATTTTTGAAAAATTATTCTGTCATGGTAACCTTTTAAGATTTATTCTATTGAAAAATTAAATTTTTTAAAAGCCAATTGGTAATTTATTATCTTTGTATGGAGGGTTTTTCACCTATATAAATTATTTAGAAAACAATTTTATTCAAAATTATTAAAGGATTAGAAATATAAAATTTTAGATAAAGTAAAAAAATATGTACAAGATACATATATATTAGAAATATCTATATGTACTCAAGACAAAAGAGATATTTACAATATTTTTTTAATTTATAAATTATAAATATTATAAAAATAAATTTTAATTTTGATAAATTATTAATATAAAAAAATTTTACAAATACATTCAATTATATATTATTATGTTAAAAAAAGCTTTACTTTTTATTTTCACCATGTGAATAATTATACAAAAGAATAAATATAATAAAGTAATCGTATAAAAACTTTTATATTGCCTATGCATTAAGTTAAACTAAAAAAATTAACTGATTATAGATGCTTTTAAATTATAAAAATTATACTTCTCAGGTTTAAGGGTAAATGTTATTTTTATTTTTATATAAGGATCAATGAAAATATATTAATAATAAAAAATTACACTATAATCAAATAAAGCATAAAATAAATAATAAGTACATAATAATAGTTTAAACTAATTAAATAAGTAACAAATAATTTTAATTATAAAATACACTTCTGTTACACATTCAAGTCTTTTTAGCAACTAAGTCTAAATAAGTTGGCCCAAATTCAACAAAAACTACTTTCATTACAAGCAGTACAGTGTACACACGTGCGTTTTACTAACGTAAATATATCTTTTTTCGTATTCGCGTTCCTTCTTCTTCTACGCTTTCTTCCTTTTTCTTTTTCGCATTCCTCTTTTTTTTTTGCGTGTTTTCTCTCTATTATCGTTCTTTTATTACTGTTGTTGTTGCTGCGTTTTTTCTTTTCTTTATTTTCGTCCTAGTAATTTTGCAGCATTGATTTTTCTTTTTTTATTTTATTCATCTCAAGAGAATGAAACAAGAAGATTTACGAGAAAATAAAATAAGAAGAAGAAGATAAAGAAGAAACAGCAGAATATGAGGATGAGAAAGAGAAAGAGTCTTCAATTATATAAAAATATTAGAATAAAAATACACTGAAATTTCTTAACAAATAGACTTAGATTTCTTAATTTTTACACTGAAATTTTACCAGAAAAGTTCAAAAATATCTTCTTTAATGCTGTATTTTTCTTCTTTTTTTCTTTATTTCTTTATTTTTTTTAGTTAAATGAATGCAGGTTTATTCTGTTCCTAGTAATTTTATAGCATATGTGTTTCTTTTTCTTCTTTGTTTGATTTTTTTGTTTTTATTTTTGTTAAGATAGTAAACCAAGAAAAAACTTAAAAAAGAAAAATAAGAAGAAAAAGATAAATAAGAAAAAAAGAAGATAATGATGAAAAAGAAGAAGAAGAAGAAGCAGCAGATCAGGAGGAGAAAGAGAAAAAGTTTTGAATTATACAAAACTTATCATAAATAAAATGCATCGAAATTTTTTAACAAATACATATAAATTTCTTAGTTTTTACACCGAAACTTTACTACAAAAATATAAAAATGTCTTTTTTAATGTTGTATTTTTTTTCTTTGTTTTTCTCTTATTTCTTTCTTTCTTTTAGTTGAATAAATGTAGTTTCATCTTCTTTCTAGTAATTTTACAGCATTATATGTTTTTTCTTTTTCTTTGTTTTATTTTTTTGTTTTTGTTCTTGTTAAGAGAGTAAAACAAGAAAAAACTTGAGAAGGTAAAATAAGAAAGAGTTGGACCTCTCATTATTGTGCTGAGTTTTGAATTATATAAAACTTATCAGAATTAAAATACATAAAAAAATTTTAACAAATACACAAATTTCTTAGTTTTTACGCCGAAATTATTTAATGATTATGACACGCAAATTCAGTTAAAAAATAAGCACACAAATAAAACTGAATCATGAACAAAAACACATCTAAATTAATTTTGAATTAGACAACGTCATTAATACGACAAGAATTCAACAATAACGATAAAAAAATGATGATGATGATAACGATGATGGCGATGACAATATAATGATAATGATGATGATGATGAAGAAGGAGGAAGAGGAAAATGAAATAAAAGAAGAAATTAAATGAAAAAAGGGAAGATGAGTAGGAAAAGGTAGTGATGGTGGTGGTGACTACGATAACTGTAACACCATACCACACAGAGTCTTATGCTTAAGTTATAAAACTGAAGTGGTGAGATATTACTACCTCTAAAAATAAAAATATACATATAATATAGTTGAAAAAGATTTATAACTAAGAGCCTTTGAAGAAAAATTTAAAATGAAGGTTGTAACACTCACGTAAACGAAAACTTGTGTACGAAGAAGCGTAAGATATACGTGTATGAATAATACAAAGAGAGTGTCAAAGATATAATTAACAAAGCTTCCGACTCGATTCGCGAAGATAAACTGGCCAGAACATGCAAGTATATATATACATATATATAAAAGAATCCCAAAATGACCCAAAGCAGAGAAATGACATCCTGTTTCTTCGAGTCAACCTCTAAGAGGGACAAACATAAAATACAAGGTGGAGAATCTATATACATACATAAATATAATCAAAGATACGACCATGAGTCCCAAGAGTTCTTCGCTTCATCAGCGTCTCTAAAATACAGAGTGGTGCTTCTCAACCTGCATCTGAAAAATAACAAATATTGTATGGAATGAGAATTGGGGGTTCTTAGTATGGTTAAGGTATCCACATATATAATAAATAAGGTCTCGAGAAAGTCGAAAGCGATCCTAGAACCCCGACACTCAGATATGATATAATCTTAAAGGAAATAATTAAACCATAAATTCGGTTATGACGCTCTAAGGTATCCAAGTCACAATATAACTCTAACCATTGCTTCCACTTTCACCTAACATAACATTCTAAGGTATTTTACCGCTTACTAATAAATCATTGTTAACCAACCGTTACCACTGGTCCAACCAGTCACGGCCTAAGGCCTAAATCAAACCAATCAGGCTTCCGACCCAAATAAACTCAACCCAGCTTCTGTCCCAAATAAACTCAATTCGTCCTTTAGCCCCTTTTCAAAACAATTCATCATTATTATCAGTCCACCACCAAAGTACCCAAAACAGAAAGACAATCACAAATACAAGGAAATACAAGGCAAACATATTTAAAGAACAGTTACAGCAAGTATCACAATTACCAGTTATATAAAATTTATTAGATAGGCAAACCAAAACAAGTATGCACACCCAAACAAAGCAAACAAATGAAACTTAATGCATGCCTGTCCTACTCACATGTCGATTAAATCACCAGAATCCGACACATCTGGTAGCTAACCTAGACATTTGTCTTTAGGTTGCGCATCTCCAGGAGGATCATAAACTAAGGAGTCCTTTTCACCTTGCAACTAGAGAAGAATGTGGCGAGAATAATACGAAGGAGAGTGCCTTTCCACTTTTCTCACACCCTCATCACGACAAGAGAGGGAACTTCTGTCCTCAACTTGCCATCCGAATACATTTTTAAGTTAACGAGCAAGCGGGATGGCACCCAAATCTTGCCCTCTCGACCAATCCGGCCACACACAGTTACTCAAACCTAACATACTATGCACCAAAATCATCAACACAACATATCCTTGCCATCACCACAATAACCTTCACAACCTACCATTTCTTACGCTTAACAATCCCATAGACATCATCAAGTTTAACATTCACTAACCCAATATACATATATACACACATTCATATCATTATAAAAATCTCCATCAACTCATCACTTAACACACCATCATGAAAAATAATAATCAACATCAAAGGTGCTAGTCATCAAACATACTCATACCTTCCAACCTATCTTAGGGTCATTTAACCTAAGTTTTCACAAGACATTATATATTAAATACAAGAAACCTAAACTATACCTTAGCCAATTTTTCGATAACCCGGAACACCTCAAGCATTTTCGAACCACAAGCTCCATAACTCCAGCCTCCTCACCAACGATACCCAGCCTCCAAAGCTAATCCTTTAGCTTCTAATATCTCAAATTAACTCCAACTGATAACTAATTTCAATCTAACATCACGATTATCACTATAATCAATATAGAGTTTACTAAATTAACATCTCACAAAGGGTTGGATGGTTCTTACCTGACCTACAGCTCAAATAAGCTAAATCTGACAATACTCGCAGGTTAATTTAAACCTAAATACCGAATTTACACCAAAAGTTCAACATAATACCTATTGGATTTCGAAATTAGGGGAGAAAAAATTGAAACTAGAAAGTAAATTTCTTACCAAATTAGTTACTAGTTTTTGTAGAGAATTTCGAGATGAACGTGTGGTCGTTGACGGCTCGTCAATCGGAACTCTTGATAAAAAATTATGTAGATTTAATTATCAAGTGAGGATTTTGTGGATTTTGGAAGGTGTTCTTCCCTTTTGCTGCCCTTGCAGCGTGTTTGGCTTGTATAGAGAGTAAATGAGCTGAAGCTCATTGACTTTTATATATTGGGTTGGGCCTTGGGTTAAATACGGGTCCAGTTTGTTCAGTTTGGTCTGTTTGGTCTAATTTTGGACCAAATTCTTTAAAATTAGTATCAAAATTTTTGTTTTAATTAACTCTATTATATTAAACTATAAAATTATATTTTCTAATTTTTTTGATTAATAATTAATTTATTAATTAATTATTCACAAATTACTTGGGATTCACAATAACAAAAAAAGAATAATTGAGATGTTAGTAAGAAGAAGAAAAGAAATAGTAGAAAGAGGAGAGAAGGAGAAAAAAACCAAAAAAAAGAAAGATAAGGAAATGAAAGAGGAAAAAGAAGAAAAAAAAAGAAGGGAGAAGGAGGAGAAAGAAATAGAAAAAGAAAAAAGAAGTAAAAGGAGAATAAGAAGAGGAATGATTTAAAAAACAGTTTTAATAATTTGGTTAGACTTAATTAAATATTTTATTTAAATATAAAATTTTATTCATATTTTATTGCATCGAAGTCTTCATATACATATTGTACAGGAGAGGTTGGAGACTTATGGTGTATTTGTTTGAGGTGAAAATGGGAGGAAGGAAAAGGAAGGAAAAGAAATGGGAAGGAAAATAGTTATTTTTCTTTGTTTGGTTGAGGAGAGAAATGGGAGAGGAAAGAAAATGGATGAAAAAATTTTGGTGGGACCCACCAATTTTTTTTCCTTCCAACAATGGAGAGAAAATGGAGAGAAAACTAATTCTCTCTCTCCTTTTAATATTATCCCTTTACTTTTTTTCAATATATTTTATAATATAAAGGTAAAATTGTCTTTTTATAACATTTCTTTCCTTCTTATTTTTCTTTCATTCAAACACATCTAAGAAAAAAAATCCACTCAATTTCTTTCCCTTCCTTTCTTTTCTTTTTATTTCTTTTCTCTCTATTTCTTTCTTTCCAACCAAACATAACCTTAAAGCTTTGTTTGGATATAGGAAAGAAAATAAAAGGAAAGAAAATAAGAGGAAGAAAAATGAAAAAAAAAAGAAAATAGAAGGAAAAGTAGAGTTATTTATGTGTTGTTTGGATGAAGAGAAAATGAATGGAAAGAAAATAGAAAGAAAAAAATTTTTTGTTTGGATAAGAAGAAAAGTGAGAAAAAAGAAAATCATAATGATATAAAATTACATTAATGTCCTTATAATAAAATAAAGTATAAATATTTTTATTTATTTATGTTTTATTGCATTTTATGAATATTATAAAATATTATAATTTTATAAATTATTTATCTAATACATATATAATGTTTAAATGTAAATCTTTATTATAATAATGTATTAAAACCATTAAAACTAAATTTATATTAATAATTATTATTAATAATAGAATTAGGGATAATATTGTAAATATACTAAAAGTAACATTTTTTTTCTTGTTTTCATGCTTTTAATGGATGGAAATTTTTTTTGTAGGATTCAAACTAAAATTTTCTTTCCTTCTCATTTTCTTTGGTATCTAAACAAAGGAAAATAATTTTTTTCATTTATTTTCTTTCCACCACTTTTCTTTCCTTTTATTTTCTCTAAAGAGTGATATAAAAGGAGGTCAAGCGAGAATATACAAAGAGAAAGTATAAGGAGCTAATGGCCTAAGCGTACAATGTGTATAATGGAGGTTTAGGAAGTATTAGAGATATGATAATTAGTGTTACATTGTAAGGTTGCGTTTTTGGGATGAGTGAATTCATGACATGGTATTAGAGTTCTAAATCCGAAAGGTCAAGGGTTCGATCCTTGGTGAACTCCAAAATCAACTTAAGTTTTTAGGATGAGTGATTTTATGATATGAGATGTTTATTATTCCTGGTATCCGGATGGTTATTCTAAATAGTATGAGTGATATTCATTTTATTCATAGACCAAAGATTTAATCAATTATACACATTGTACGCTTAGGCCATTGGCTCCCTAGCACCACTCTATACAAAAACAAGGGTTTGCAAAGTGGTGAGGGGTGGTGACTCGGGAGAGTTTGCGGTGATTGCTGGGAGCGGCAAGGAAGGAGCATGTCATGTGGACAATATGTGATTATCATCTCCATGATCCTCTCTTATTATATAGTTTTCAATCTGAATCAATGCTCTTTTCTTTTTGCTCGGAATATCGTTTTCACTCCTCCGTCTTCCCCACTCACCAGGTTGCATAATCCTTCCACCCTTATGATGATAATCTTAATCTGAAGGTTCTAAATCTTCCATTACTTTATGCTTCCTTTCATTCTCACTCTCAATTTCATTTTCTTATTCGTTATTAGAAAAAGACATCACCGTAGTGGGTTTTGCTAGTTCACATGAACTGTTTGATAAATTGCTTTCGGTCTTGCATGGTGTTCTAGACTGAATTGTTTTTGGAAACAAATACTTCTTATGATGTAATACATTATATGAAAGTTTTCTAAGATCTGGTCTACATACTATCATTATTTATTCTTGTTTGGAAGTGATGAAGAGAATACCCATCCCCACAAAGGACAATTATTCTATAGAAATATTCTCTTTTCCCATTTCCTTTCAAAAATGTCTTTTTGTTACTTGTTTTATGATTTTGTAAGCACGGGAATAATGAGTTTTCCCTAACCAATTAAGTTAGGGCTGGAACATAACATCTCTTTTATGAATTTATACTAGTTTCTTTTTTAATCTATTTTTATATAACTGAAAATGCCTTCCTACAAGGTATGCCTGGAAGTGCTTTATGAATGGATCTATGCCTAGTTAGGAACGTATGTGTGTTTGATTGTCACCATTGAATGTGAACAACCCACTGATGAACCAGTCCAGTTATAGCCAGATGGTGCGTGGTTCATGAAACATTTTAACATCTAAGAAAATTTCATAAAAACGTTCTAATGTAAGATATCTAGTATAGAAGTTTCACGAAGTAAAAACATCTCATTTATCCCCCGAAATGTGAATGTGTCTGCAAAATATAAACTAGCTTAACCAAAGCGTTTGTGTTTCGATTGGGAATGGAAAAATAACCGCTCAATCAGATGCGCAACCTCTTCTAAAATCAAATTTGGGGAATTGCTGCACTTCTGCATCAACATCTTCTTTCAATCTGCTGGCTAAAACACCCCTCTCTATATTACCTGGATAAAAGGGTACCTCAAAATTTGGGGAGAAAATTACTGCTTCTTTTCTTCCTCTCCATGGACCGGTGGCAGAAAAGAGTGGGTGTTATAAGGTATTGTAGTTAGCAATGTATAGATAGGATAGAATTGTAATTTTTATAGCAAAAAGGACAGACGTTGTTCAATGGGAAACTGCTACAGTAACCTTTTTGGAGAGAATACTGTTACTTGGACTATTCAACTTTTATATTTTAACAAGTGTATTAATTTGTTTCATCTACGTGATGAGATTGAAATTATAATTTTAAATTATTTTTCTATAAATAATATAAATAATTTAATAATATTTAGACTCACTAACAAATTTTTATATGTTGTTTTACTGTTAAATAAGAACATATCAAAATTAGCTCAAAATAAATAATAAATTATTAGAGAATTCTAATGCACAAAATTTTTTAATAAATAATAAATAATTTAAATCTATTAAAAAATAACTCAACACTTTTCTTTGATGTCTGCTGCAAAACATATACCTGAAATAATATTATATTAATATTAGTATACAGTTTTACAACCATCGACCTTATTTACTATACATGACTCTTTTTAAAAGTTATTCTATACACGTGTGCAGTCAGAAGATAAATTACTAGACTTTATTTTATTTTTCTAAATTATTATAATTATGCATTATTCATTAAATGTTAATTGTAATATTAATAATAAAGATATTTTTCTAAAATAAATTTAGAAGAGAGAATAGTACTTTCATTTTGGAGAAAAATGAATTCATAAGAAATTATACAATCATCGATCGTATTTACTATACATGACTTATTCTTAAAAGTTATTCTACACACGTGTGCAGTCGAAAGATAAATTACTGTACTTTATTTTATTTTTCTAAATTATTATAATTATGCATTATTCATTAAATGCTAATTGTAATATTGTAATATAATTATAATAAATATATTTTTCTAAAATAAATTTAGAAAAGAAAATAGTGATTTCATTTTAGAGAAAAAATGAATTCATGAGGAATTAACACACTTTTATTAGTTAGAGAAAAAATTCAATTTTAGTATATTTTGTCATTATTATACATTTTTCTCTAATAATATATCCACTGTTTTTTTTCTTTGTTTCATCATTTTGAACCTGAGTTTAACTTCTCGTAGTTCTTACTTCTCAGTTTTAGTATATTTTGTCATTATTATACATTTTTCTCTAATCATATATCCACTGTTTTCTTTTTTTGTTTTAGCATTTTGAACTTGGGTAAATATATTATTATATGATAGAATTAATATGAGTATATTTTATTATTAAATAAACAAAGTTAATATAAAATAAAATTATACTTAAAAAAAGAAAATAAAATAAAATTAAAATAGCAAATTTGATAAAAAGATTGTTTTTATAATTTTGTTTTGTCATTTTTATGTATAGAAGATTAGAAAATAGTAATTTTTAACTAAATTAATTTATATTTGTTGTATTCAATTTAAATAAGTAATAAATTATTTTATTTTAATTTATTCCTTAAATTTATATATCATAAAATTAAATCAAATAATTAATATACATAATTTTAAATTGTGTGATACTTAAATATCTATTCAAATCAATTAGTTGATATAATTAATTCATCATAATGAATTGACTTTAATGAGTTAAACAAAATAAAGTAGAAGTATGCTACGTTGATTCTTAAAAATTTGATTTATATATAATAGAATAGATAGAATAGATAATATAATAGACGGCGAAAAAAAGAAAGATAAACATTTTAGATCCTTAGTTGTTTCATTTAAATGTTGCAATGTGGGTATCACATTATTTTACTTATTCTACCCTATGGACCCTTTTGTAATTTTATTTCAGTATCAATGAAATTTCACTACCTTTGAGTACTAAATTAAAATTCAAAATGAAACTGAAAAAAAAGTAAAAAGTATAAAATTATTGATTGAAAAACACTCTAAATAATAAAAAGTTAAATTAACTTTAATATTAAATTCATTAATACGATTTTAATTTTATATAATAGTTAGAAAATAGATTAGTAAAAGCAAATGGAAGAATGACTTTAATTAGTATTTGAAGAATATTCATTTAGAATAATTTAAAAATATAAAATTATGATATTATTAAAAGTAATACATTTTTATGTTAAAAAAATTTATATTTAAATAAAATATTTATAAAATATAAAATTTAAAGTAACGTAGCTTCATGAACATTAATCATTAATCAATTATTAACTAACATAAAATTATAAATAATTTATTTATGAAAAAATAATCAATAATTAATATTAATAAATATAAAAATCATCCAAACACTTTGATTAAAAGTATGAGTGGTTAATTATTATTCATTATTAATAATATTTTGTTCATAACAAAAACTGAAAACATTGAAAATATAATTATTCAGATTTAGATTTTAGAAAAATAAACGTATAAGTAACAAATGATCTATTTTATCATGTATATTATAAATTAATGAATTAAACTAACTGATATAATGAATTATAATTAATTAATTGGTATAAATTATAATAAATTATATGATATTTAAAAAGGAAATAAAATGAATAAAAAATAAAAAATAGAAGAATAGAAGACTACAATAAAATAAATTGAATGTAAATTTTTTTTCTTTTTACAAATTTTATATCACATCCGCTTCAATAATAATAAATAAAAATACATCAACTTAATATCTAAAAGAAAATGATGAGATAAAATCATAACACAATTCTAAAATAAAAGTTTAAATTAAACCATAATATCATTGCACAATACAAATTAAAAGTAATTTCACACTACAATATACCATACAAATAGGTAAATGACTTAAGCTTAATTACGGATTTTTTTTATTTATGCAAACATGATAACACCATGGTCTATAAATGCTTAATGGATAACATATCATATATTGCTCTGAATTATGGGCACGGAAGTTGAAGAGTGTGTGCTGATTTGTGTCCATGATAGTTGCCTTCTTGTGACGACGCCTCATAGGAAGAAAAAGAATTGTTGTAAAAGCTATCTCGACGTCTCATAGGAAGAAAAAGAATTGTTGTAAAAGTTACCCAATAAAAGAGTAATTGGTAAATGAATGATATTTTCTTCTAGCATATATGGTCTTTTATAGTGGTAAAACAAAAATGGAATGAATAAAATTTTGTATTTTATATTAGAAATAGAATTTGATATTTATCCTAATAAAATTAAATAACGAATTAGTTATATTTAAATAAATAAAATAAATTAAATAAAAATATTTTTAAGAATTAATCAAATCAATTAGTCAATACAAATAATTAGTATAATTAATTTTATTTGATTTATTGAATTCAAAAAATAAATTAGAAAATAATTGATTGAGTTAATTAGTTGATATAATTAATTTATTATAATTAATTGAGTTAAATAGGTAAATGACTTAAGTTTAATTACGGATTTTTTTTATTTATGCAAACATGATAACACCATGGTCTATAAATGCTTAATGGATAACATATCATATATTGCTCTGAATTATGGGCACAGAAGTTGAAGAGTGTGTGCTGATTTGTGTTCATGATAGTTGCCTTCTTGTGACGACGCCTCATAGGAAGAAAAAGAATTATTGTAAAAGCTACTCAATGAAAGAGTAATTGGTAAATGAATGATATTTTTTTCTAGCATATATGGTCTTTTATAGTGGTTCTAGCATGTATGGTCTTTTATAGTGGTAAAATAAAAATCAAAGGAATAAAATTTTGTATTTTTGTATTAGGAATAGAATTTGATATTTATCCTAATAAAATTAAATAACTAATTAGTTATATTTAAATAAATAAAATAAATTAAATAAAAATATTTTAAGAATTAATTAAATCAATTAGTCAATACAAATAATTAGTATAATTAATTTTATTTGATTTATTGAATTCAAAAAATAAATTAAAAAATAATTGATTGAGTTAATTAGTTGATATAATTAATTTATTATAATTGATTGGATTTAATGAATTAAAAAAATAAATAGAAAAACATTTGAGACAATGATTTTTTTTAACTAAATTAATATGTATTTATTGTATTTAATCAGTATAAGTAACAAACATCTATGTTATTATGTACCTTATAAATTAATGAATTAAAATAATTGATATAACAAATTACAATTATTTGATTGATATAAATTATAATAAATCGTGTGATATTTAAATACTTAATCAAATCAATTAGTTGATATAATTAATTTACTGTAATAAATTGTATTCAATGAGTTATAGAAAATAAATTAAGAAACACGCTAAGAAGTATGTCACGCCCATCATGAAGTGTAGAAATTCAATTTTTATATAATAAAAATATACATTCTTATATATGTTATAGAAATATGATTTGATTCATGAACTTGATGATTTTTTTTAACTTGCCACCTATATTCAGCATGAAATTTTTAGATTTTCTAAAATAAATTTAGAAAAGAGAATAGTACTTTCATTTTGGAGAAAAAAAAATTCATGAAGAATTGACACA
>NC_029778.3:64165461-64166425 GCF_000817695.3 Arachis duranensis
AAAAAAACCAATTTTAATATATTAAGTAGATTATATAAATAGAAATACTTGCTAAGTATATATATAAAAGAGGAGATATATAATTATATATAATATAATTGCTATATATGTAACAGATATAAATTGTTATAATTATAGAGACTTACTATAATTATATTAAATTTAATTATGAATGTAAATAAATAAAAGTGATAATAATTAATATTATTTTTTTTACATTTAATATTTATCGTAAATATAAAAAATATTGAGAAAAAAGTAGATACTGACTTTATTTTATTTTATTTTACGTCATGGATTTTTTTACTAAAATTAATGGAGGAAAAAAATCTTTATGATTATATATCAATCTCAATTTTAATAAATAAGATGAATCGGTTGAGCAACTAACAAATTTAACGGGTAAATGTTATTTTCTATTTATAAAAAAATGAAGTAACATGCATGCGTATATTAATATAGGAAGAATATATACTCACAGCTTTAAAATCTTCAAGAATATTCGATTGTATTATTCTTCAAGCCAAAAAATTCATCCTTTATTTTCATTAAATATTTATATTAATTCAATTAGATGAGTGTTTTATTAAAAGAAAAGATTATTATTATTATTATTATTATTATTATTATTATTATTATTATTATTATTATTATTATTATTGTTATTGAATAATAACGATAATTATCGTTATTAATATTAAATTGGTTATTAATATGTATATATTGTTGCTTCTACAATCGTCCAATAATATTTTCTTTCATTTGTTAATTAATTAAACTTGGTTATTTATATTAAATATATTTAATGATTACTAAAAATTAATCATATAATTATCATTATTAATAACCAATTATTAATAATCAATTTATATTTCTCTAAAATATAATTTTCTATCTTATTATTATTATTATTATTATTATTATTATTATTATATAGGTCACCATTAAAATAATAACTTGTCAG
>NC_029778.3:64166668-64169502 GCF_000817695.3 Arachis duranensis
TCTCCTTTTATTTGTTAACTAATTAAATTTGGTTATTTATATTAAATATATTTAATGATTACTAAAAATTAATCATATAATTATCATTATTAATAACTAATTATTAATAATTAATTTATATTTTTCTAAAATATAATTTTCTATCTTTTTGTTATTATTATTATTATTATTATTATTATTATTATTATTATTATTATTATTATTATTATTATTATTATTATTATTATATAGGTCACCATTAAGATAATAACTTGTCACTAATAAAATTTTAGGATAATGAATAAAAAGTAGAATTATATCAATATAATTAAAATCATTCTAATTAAAATAGTTAAAAATATTTTTGATTGATAATTAGGTTAATAATGCATTAATTATTGATTTTATATAATTATAATAGAGATATTTTTCTAAATTAGTATAATTGTGAATTATTCATTAAATGCTAAGTATAATATTATTATATAATTATAATTAAGATAATTTTCTGAAATAAATTTAAAAGAGATTAGTATAATTATAATAAAGAGATTATCTTAAATTAGTATAATTATGTATCATTCATTACATACTAATTATAAAATAAATATTTCAATCAAAGATAATTTTTAAAAATAAATTTAAAAAAATAAAATGAATAAGAAGAAAATAAAAATAAATAGAATAGATAGAAGACTACAATAAAATAAATTGAATGTGAGAGTTTTTTTTGGTACATTTCATATCACATCCGTTTCAATAATAATAATAATAAATAAAAATACGTCAACTTGATATCTAAGAAAAAAATGATGAGATAAAATCATATAAGAAAAAATGATGAGATAAAATCATAATACAGTTCTAAAGTAAAAGCTTAAATTAGAACATAATATCATTACACAACACATATTGAAAGTAATTTCACACTACAATATACCACAAACAAGTAAATGACTTAAATTTAAATACGAAACATTTTTTATTTATGCATACATGATAACACCATGATCTATAAATACTTCATAGATAACATATCTTATATAGTTATATAGCTCCGAATGATGAGCACGAAAATTGAAGAGTGTGGTAGTTTGTGTCCACGATAGTTGTCTTCTTGCAACGACGCCTCATAGGAAGAAAAAGAATTGTTATAAAAGCTATCAAATGAAAGAGTAACAAATGATATTTTCTTCTAGCATACATGGTATTTTAAGTGGTGAAGAAAATCTCATGCCCTAAGCTGTTCAAGCTGTGATGTTGATGGTTTGATGAATCAGAAGGGATTAAGAGAGGAGAGAGATAGGTTCTTCTCATTGTTGGAGAGAATGAAAAATCCCCCTTAGAAAATATTTGTTGAGTTATTACACCTTATATACTATGTACTTTTTTTTTGTACTCTCACTAAAAAATAATTACAATGGTAAACCTATTATTGATAAAGAAATAATCTAGGTAACACCCTCCCGCAAGCTAGAATTGTGTAAATCTAACAATCCTAGCTTGGAAGCATTGGCAAGAAAAGGACCCGGTGGCAGAGCTTTGGTAAGAAAATCAGCAAGTTGATCCTTGGAACGAACTGGCATAAGATGAATGAGACCAGACAAATGCTTTTCACGAACAATGTAGCAGTCCACTTCAATGTGTTTAGTTCTTTCATGAAAAATGGGATTATTGGCAATGTGAATGGCTGACTGGTTGTCACAGAATAGAGTGATAGACTTTTGAAGCGGCAAGCCAATGAAATCCATTAAGAAAGATAACCAACTAGCTTCACAAGTGGCAACAGCAAGAGACCTATATTCAGCTTCTGCAGAGGACTTGGCAACTGTGGTTTGCTTTTTACTCTTCCAGCTAATGAGCGAGTTCCCAAGCATGAAGCAATAACCAGAAATAGAGCGACGAGTATCGGCACAGGTAGCCCAGTCAGCATCGGCAAATCCAGTGAGATGCAGATTAGAAGTAGAGGAGAAGAAGAGACCAGTTGCAGGTCGGCCTTTTAAATATCGGAGTACACGAAAAGCAGCCTGTAGGTGAAAAGTTGTTGCACAGTCCAAAAATGGAAAATGAGTTTCATAAAAAATTACATTTCTGGATATGAAAATTTCCTTTGATTTTAAATCAATAAGTCGAAAACCCTTTGTTCCTAATTTAAAACCAAGAAAAGCTGTTTTTCTGGCTCTTGGGTCTAATTTTGTTCTTGAATTTGTTAATGTGGAGGCATATGCAAGAGAACCAAATACTCTTAAATATGAAAGGTCAGGTAAGTTACCATACAAAAGCTCGTAAGGACTAGCATTATCCAGGTTAGTGCTGGGCAACCTATTAATTAGGTGAATGGTGTGAGCAACTGCGTATTACCAAAAACAATGTAGAATTCCTGATTGAAATAGTAGTGCTCTAGCAATACCTAAAATGTGCTGGTATTTTCTCTCTACAATCCTGTTTTGCTCTGGTGTTTTCACACAAGAGCTTTGGTGTAAAATTCCAGTTGATGCAAAAAAGGATTTTAGAGTAAATTCTGGCCCATTGTCGGTCCTTATACACTTAACTTGTTTTTCAAAATGTACTCTGACAAAATTCACAAAATTAATAACCAATTGTGATGCTTCAGATTTGGTTTTCATAAAAAAAATCCAAGTGAATTTGCTCTTACCATCCACCACACTCAAAAAATACCTATGTCCTTCATTGGAAGGGACAAAAATAGGACCCCAGATATCCATATGAACTAAATCAAAACAATCTTTTATTTCAGTTGTACTAAGATTAAAAGATAATTTCTTTTGTTTTACAAAATGACAGGATTCATAAGGAAGTTTTGAAGCAATACAATCTATAAAAGGATAATACTT
>NC_029778.3:64170104-64224924 GCF_000817695.3 Arachis duranensis
TAATGTGGAGGCATATGCAAGAGAACCAAATACTCTTAAATATGAAAGGTCAGGTAAGTTGCCATACAAAAGCTTATAAGGACTAGCATTATTCAGGTTAGTGCTGGGCAGCCTATTAATTAGGTGAATGGCGTGAGCAACTGCGTATTGCCAAAAACAATGTGGAATTCTTGATTGAAATAGCAGTGCTCTAGCAACACCTAAAATATGCTGGTGTTTTCTCTCTACAATCCCGTTTTGCTCTGGTGTTTCTACACAAGAAGTTTGGTGTAAAATTCCAGTTGATGCAAAAAAGGATTTTAGAGTGAATTCTGGCCCATTGTCGGTCCTTATACACTTAACTTGTTTTTCAAAATGTACTCTGACAAAATTCACAAAATTAATAACCAATTGTGATGCTTCAGATTTGGTTTTCATAAAAAAAATCCAAGTGAATTTGCTCTTACCATCCACCACAGTCAAAAAATACCTATGTCCTTCATTGGAAGGGACAGAAATAGGACCCCAGATATCCATATGAACTAAATCAAAACAATCTTTTATTTTAGTTGTACTAAGATTAAAAGATAATTTCTTTTGTTTTGCAAAATGACATGAATCACAAGGAAAATTTGAAGCAATACTATCTATAAAAGGATAATACTTCTTCAGAAAAATCAATTTATGCATGGGTATGTGTCCTAATCTAAGATGCCAAATGTTGTTGTGCTCACTGTGTGAAGGTGTGGTGGGATGAGTAGTAGTAGTAGTAGTTACCGCCAATGAAGCTTGCTTTGTTGGAAGAGGGGGAAAATGAGAGAATTCTGGTTCTCTACTCATTGTATATAACCCTTCTATACACTCAGCAATGCCAATCATTTTTGATGTGGATCTATCTTGTATCTCACAACACTTATCATTGATTAACAATTGACAATGTAAGTTTGAGGTTAACTTTGACACAGATATCAATTTAAAATCAAAAGAATGAATGTATAAAACATTTTTGAGAAAATTTTTTTTAGAAAATGTGATTGTGCCAATGATGGTGCTAACAGTTTTGGTTCCATTTAGCAATATCACATTGATTGGATTAATATTTTGAAAACTTGCAAAATCTTTTAAGTCAAAAGTCACATGATCTGTTGCACCGGAATCAATGATCCATAGTGCAGATTTTGGAGTGATAATGTTCATAATTCTCGCATTAAAATGTAATGCAATGGTTTTACCTGGAGTGGAAGTGTGAATGGAATTAGTCAAAGTTTGATTTGCATTATGAGGTTGTTGCTGCACACTTTTGTCTTTGATCAACTCTAACAAGGCAAATCTTTGCTCTGGAGTGAATCCAGATCTTGATATTCCAATATTCTCTTGGAGACAATTGAGCTGGAATTGTTTGTCACTGAGTATATCATCATGCCCCTCAGTGATCACGTGATTGATGGTGGTGTTATGTTGCTGCCATTGGTAGAAGTGGGAGGAGTACCCATGCTTCTTATAGCATACATCTTCTGTGTGTCCTTGCTTGTTGCAATGAGAGCAAGCCAATGTAGCTCCACGACCTCTGCAATGGGAGGATCTGTTTGCCATGTTTGCCATTTTGAGAAATCAATGAATCACAGAGTAATAGGGATTCAGATCTTCTTCCTTCCAACTCGTTGATCGGAACAGCTATGTTCACTAAGAAAGAATCTTGCGAAATAGTCTCTCATCAAACTCTATTGGATGAGTTTGAAGGAAGAGGTAAGAATGGGGGAAAGAAAATGTCGAAAGAAAAATTAGGGATAGAAAGAGAATGGCAAAATTGGATTGATCTCAATTCACAACTTTTTTTTTATTCACAGTTTGGTTGCTCCCCACGCTCACCGCACCATGAAGAAAATCTCATGCCCTAAGCTGTTCAAGCTGTGATGTTGATGGTTTGATGAATCAGAAGGGATTAGGAGAGGGAGAGAGATAGGTTCTTCTCATTGTTGGAGAGAATGAAAAATTCTCCCTTAGAAAATATTTGTTGAGTTATTACACCTTATATACTATGTACTTTTTTTTTTGTACTCTCACTAAAAAATAATTACAATGGTAAACCTATTATTGATAAAGAAATAATCTAGGTAACAAGTGGTAAAATAAAAATAGAAGGAATTAAATTTTATATTTTTATATTATTTTTGATTGGTAATTAGTTTAATGATGTATTAAATATTGATTTTATATAATTATAATAAAGATATTTTTTTAAATTAGTATAATTATGCATTATTTATTAAAATAATTAAAAATATTTCTGATTAATAATTTATAAGTAGTTTAATAATACATTAAATATTGATTTTATATAATTAAAATAAAGATATTTTTCTAAATTAATATAATTATACATTATTCATTAAATGCATTCATTTTGGAGGAAAAATGAGTTCACGAATCACGAGAAAGTGACACCTCACTTTCATTAGTTAGAGAAAAACCCAGTTTTAGTACTGTAGATAGATATATTTTATGTATTAGGTTTATTTTATATGAAGAGATTTGTATAATACGTTCAAAGACTGTAGATACCTCAGAACTTCTTTCACACTGATCTAACGTCTGCTAAGACTTTAAAAGCTTTCTTGTATATCCGGGTTGTTCATTAAAGCAATTCATGTATCTCAGGAATTACTGTCTTACCAACATTAAACTTAGAAGTTGTTTTAATATACAAGCCAAGGATCCGTTGAAAAAGATGCTAACATTAGCCTACAAGTTCAAAGACTTGATAAGTGTTTATAGATCAAGAATTTTAAGAAAAATGTCTAAGCATGATTTAACCCCCTTCTAAGAAGACTTGACAAGTATTCGAACATGGTCTTCTAAGAAGTTGAGCGTCCTAATGGTTGTAGAAGAGTAGATCATGGGAAAGTCATTCAGTCTCAGTCCCAAACGATCATCATTCTCTTATGGTCATAGCTTGTGCAGACTGAAGAAATACCTCATGAGGATAAGAAGTGACCAAAAGTAGCATGATTAATTTCTTGGTTAGCTGAGTGCTGCACTTCAAGTAAAAAAGGAAAAGGGGTATAGTTATAGGCACAACTAAGAAGAATCATCAAGGAATGTGTGAATGAGGTAGAGTAACGATGATATCTCCATGCCTTCTAGTTATCGAGGTAAAGGACTTTAAACTTGATATCCTTTTCCTTTATCTGAATTTTTGAAGATTAGGCATTTTTGGAAAATTCTCTGAAATTGTATCAAGTATACTTACATAACATTAGATTGACAAGACTCACTAGTTTGAGATATCTGATATAAATGACCCCAGAACGCTTTCAAGAGCTGATTCTCTCCTTATAGAACATATTAATCTAAATCTCAAAAGTGGTCAATTCAAGATAGTAATCTTATATAAGGAAGAACATTTATGAGCTGCTTCTAACTAATAAGTATCAGAACTTCATAAATCACTATAGCTCCATTTGGATATCAAATTGAGATACCTCAAAAGGCTTCCTTACCTAAGATCCCCTCAAGCATATGCCCTCAAGTTATTGAGTATAAAAGAGGTACAAGAAATCAATAAGTAATGATCTCATGCTTGTTTTGGCAATTATATTATCTTAGTTTCCAGATATCAAGGTGATCCGTTAGTTAAGATGAGCTATAACTCGGTTTTTGTTGTACACGTTCGATCGATAGGTGCACTCAACCACTCTTCTCATCAGGAATGATCACATGCTTGTTTTTTGGATGCCATTTCAGAAGATTGTGGACTACATAGATTGTAGATTGAGTTCACCCCTTTCTCACTTAGTCCTCAGTTATTCAAGTAGAAAACCAGAAAAGTGTTTGATCTATCTCATTCTTCATCTACCTCTCCATCAACTCAAAATATATATTCTTCACCTCATTTCAAAGAACTATCTCTTGAAGTTATCTATTTTGAGTCTCCAATGCAGAACACTGAAGACAGGCCTTAGACTCTCAAATGTAGCTGCAGAGTTTGATGCGTTCAGATGCAACAATTTGGCTAAGATGACACCCTAAGAGAGCATTAATAGTTAACTATTCAGACTATGTTCTCAGAAAGAGAATATTGGACTCAGGGGAGCTCATGTGGTCATATAGGCTTAGATTTTCTTTTTTGCATTGTTGCATTTATTTTCCTTCATATATCCTTGAACATTATGTATCTATGCACAATGCTTTGATGATTTAATGATATGATGTGCATTCAGATAAGCTATGAATGCTCTACTATTCTTTATGTTTTTTGGATTCATTATATATATCTTGCTTTTTAACAACATAATCTTGGGTTACTATAGATTAGTATGATTTTCGGTATGTCTATATCTTGAAAAATATCTAAGCATTTGTCCTCTATATCACTTCATATATATTTCTCAGAATCAATCAAATTCTTAAACTTATATTTGTGTTATCATATAAAACGGTGATATTGTTAGTTTCACATACCTCTAATTGAGTTTTGATTATTATACACACTCAAATATAATTTAATAATTTCATTGTTTACTATTTAACATTTTCTCAAGTGTTCAATGCAATAAGGAATTTTTTTTCTAAAGTAATATAAATAAACTAGGTGAATGCCAAATCTGAGAAAGTAACTTCAGAAACTATATCTAAGTAAACATCATGTTAGAACTTCTGCCCCCAAGTAATAGTATACCTCCAAAATTATGTCATTCTCTCACGTGCGAAAAAAATTTAAGGGAATGAAAATTTTCAACCTCAAAAAGTATCATAGCAAAACATGGATTATGACTGCAACGGTTTAATTCAAATCGATAATGCTAGAGAGACAAAAAAAAAAGTCAGGTTTATTTAGCATTTATTAATTGTCGCAACAATAATGAATGCTAAATAAAGTAAGCTAATTTTCTTTAGTCATAAAACATTTTCGAATTTCAATATACCCAACAAGCTAAGCCATTTGAAGGCATCTTTTGACGTTTGAGTACAAAATATAATACGAAATAATAGGAGAAGTACACGAAAAATGCTGTGAATCAATTGAAACAACTATACAATAACATTTGCAGTTTGAAAAGCCTAGCGAGGCGAAGGAAAGAAGAGGTAATTTTTGTTTGAATCCACTTTGAAGTGTATTTTCAAATTTCCTTTATTTGGGTGGAATATGGTGATGACATAAACTACATTGTGAAAATCGAAAGAATAAAGGAGGAAAGTTAACAAAGGAGAGTTATGAAACTTAGTGCACAAACGAATTTATAGCTCCTATATACATGAAGCAGCTTGGGAGATTGGTATAAATACTACGTTGAGATCTTTTATGTTGTTTCTTATTGATTTTAATAATAAAATTGTGTTTAATATGCTCTATCCCGTAACTTCTTATGTTTGCTTATTTATGTATGTAGAAAAAATTATGGACATTAAGCAGCGTGATGAATCGTTTAAAATTTTGTCTGAAATGGTTCGCTTGCCCAAGCTCTCGAAAAAGAGCACCCAGGTAGAGTGCGTTGCGTGGATTTCGAACCAACTCCAAGTCAACTCTTTCGTCTGAGTTCGCATCTGTCAGGGGATGGAGCTCAAATAGATGATACCCAAAGGATGCTGTTTAAACTACAAGTAAAGGTGACAACCAAGAAATTGAAAAGGAAAGCAATCAAAGATGAAGTAGTAGCAGAAAAGATAAAGAGGCAGGCAATGGAGAGTGTTCTAAATTATCTAATTCAATAGCAAGGTGGGAGACATTACTGCACAGACGAATTCCTTGGAAGAATAGAGCAGAAGATAGGTATTAGGAGTTGATGTTATTTTCTTTGAAGATAGCGGCGGTTATATCAGCGGTTTCTGAAAACCGCCACAATACTTAACCCCCTTGCGCTAAAGGACGACGGTTGGAGAACCGCTATAGAGCGGTTTTGCGATAGTTTAAAACTGCCGCTAATAGCAAAAAGAAAATGCTACTAGTATCCGCATTTGTTGTAGTGTAAGGGCTTGTTTGGATGTCATTTTTAAAAAATATCCTTTTTAATGATCTTTTTTTAAAAGATTTTTATAAAAGTAAAAGTGATTTTATGTTTGGATATCTCATGTAAAAAGATATTTTTATTTATCAATTATGTTTGGGTAAAATAGGATAAAAGTACTTTTTTGTTCATTTATTATGTGAAAAATATTTTTCTTTTTGAGAAAAAAGATCTTTTAAAAAAGATGTAAATTGTAGCTTCTCAAAAAAGATGTTTTTTTTTTATTTTTCTAGTGTTTTTACTTTTGCTGCTAGAAATTTGTCAAACACTAAAAAATAAAAAAGGATCTTTTTTCATTGAAAAAATATCTTTTTTTATCAAGATAATGGCACCCAAACAAGCACTAAGTTTTCCAAACATGGAAAATCGCTGATTGTCCACATCAACGCGGCATACTTCTTGAATTTTTTTTTTCTCGTTAGCGTCGTACGTTGCAACACCACCCCACAACTACTTCAACTCATCTACCAAGGGCTCTAGGTAAACATCTATATAATTTTCAGGCATCTTATGGACCGGGAATAATCTTAGGACCGAAAATAATCATAGAGAGAATAAAAGAAGTGGGTTCCATGCAATGCTAGGGAGGTATTTTGTACGGGAAAAGAATCACATACCAAATTGAGTACTTTGAACTCAGGTTTCCAAAAGGATTAAAGCCATTGCTAACTAAGGCTAAGCGAACGCTGTGCGGATCACTAGAGAAGTCAATATATCTTCAATCAAATGTCTTCCATGCATCACCGTCCCATAGATGCCTCAAGGAACCATCAGAGTTAGGACATTTCTTATGCCACATGTCAAGGAATGTCTTATTGGACATAAACATCCGCTGCAATCGCGGAACAAGTAAAAAGTAACGAAGAATTTTCGCCGCCTGTGATTTTGCATTCTTCTTAACAACCACGTTGATCCTTACTCTAGAATTCTTTTTAGTCTTTTACTTCCATCTCAACGTCCCGCACCTCTTGCATTTAGACACTTCTTGGTCGCTACCATGGTATAGCATGCAATCATTCGGACATGCATCTATCTTCTTGTATGCAATACCGGTCTTTCTTGTGATCCTTTTGGCATCGTGCAATGAATTCGAAATCTTTGCATGCTCAAAGGCTCCCCAATAACTCTAGTATCATTTCAAATGCCTTATCGCTCACTCTGCACATGCACTTTATATGGTAGAACATCATCAAAAAAGATAGCTTCGAGAATTTTAAGCATTTTGGATACAATTCTTGCTCTCCATCTTCAAGCAGGTCCTGAAAGTTACGGGCCTCGCAACTAGGTTTGTCGTATAGATACGACAACTCTTCTGCATCCCCTCCAGCATATTCATTGTTTGAGTCTTCTTCATCCCCAATCAGTCTTGAAAAGTTGAATGCCTCATAGATCATGTCACGCATTGGATCTCTGATGTCTCTACAAGGTTCTGCTTCTTGTCTACCACAAGAGCTCTTTACTACGTGTCTCTCACTGTGATGTAACCAAAAGGTATAATTAGGGAGAAAAGGTTTGATCAGCAGATGATCGTAGACATATTCTCTAGTTTGGAGAAGTCGGAACCCACACGAAGGACATGGACAATGTATCATCCCATTAGATGATGCATTAGCAAATGCGAAGTCTAAGAATCTTTTCAAACCGATCCTATATTCTGCACCAACTTGTGGCTTTGAAATCCAACTCTTATCTATATCTAATTTATTGAAATCATACAAAAAAAATGAATATACAATTAATAAAGTCATACAATTGGAAAAACTTAAAAAAAATTTTGGGCTATATCAAAAGAAATAATTACAGTTTATTACAATTATGTAATAATGGGAGAGTAATAAAAGATTTAAATTCAATAATTTCTTATAAGTAATCCCATAGAAAGAGTAGGAGAATAACTTAAAAAGAAAATTTGTATCCCAGATAATATATAGTATACGAATGGTATTGAAAATGTTGCTTACTCATTGCAAAATTCTGCACTTTCTAAAAAATTATTAAAAAAAAGAATTGCTGGTTTCGAAAGTAAAAAATGAAAAGGAAAAAAAACTTCCTTAAAAAAAAAAAGAGGAGTAGAAGTTAGATTTAAAAAAAATACTTAAAACAAAAATATAAGTAAACAATCATAGTAGATAAAAAGAATAGAATCTTCAAATTGTATTTTCAGCCTTCTTTAGGTGTTACCTCAATAAAGAAGAAGAAAATAGAGGCTTTAAATATCCTTTGTAATGTTTACAGAAAAATAGTTTGGACGTATATAAAGAATTTACCAATTTTTTTTTCTTATGGTTTAAAAGTCACTATCATACAAGTTATTTGAGTTGAATACAATTTTCGAGGTTCAATGTCATGTAAAACCCTTTTCAAATTTATTTTTCCTAGCTTCTAACATATATTATGGTTTAAACACCCTAAAAAACTTGTCTTCTAAATGAAAAAAACTAAAAAGAGAGCAAATATATAACTAAGATCTTATCTAAGCAAATAATATCTATTGTACTTTCTAGTGGTTTATTAACTTAACCCTCAATCTCCAACTATGCATAGAAATCGTTATTTTACATATAAGCATAATAAAGAAAACTCAAGCAAGCAACAGCAATCAGTTAGCATTTAAACACTCAATATCACCAAATTTATATTTTTATGTATTGTTATTTAAATAAATAAACAAAACCAAAAGCAAACCGACAGACATATCTCATGGAACCAGCATATAGCAAAACAGTAGTGATAAGGTTTACGTTATCTTCGCAGTAAATTTAAAAAATGAGCAGTAATATGGTAATCTTTAGCATTGGAGAATAGTTTCAGACAGTCAAAATAAGCAGGAAATGATAATATAAGCGGCCACTTCTAACTCACAATGACAATGCTACACATCTCATGAAGTACACTAGGAATACTATATAAACTGAAGAAAATAATATATAATGCTAGGAATAATAGAATGCCATTTTATAGTTTGAAACAAAGAATAATGTCCTACTGCAATTAAGTGTGGTCCGCACATGAAAGAAATATGAAGATTCATATTAACCATTATGTAATTTATATTTATGACCAAATCTACTACATTACTTTGATTGAGACAAGCACTGTTACATTGTGGAAATTTCAAAGAAAAAATCCATTTGATTTTAGAGTCATTTAGTTTGAAGGTGAGGGGTGTCCCACTAGAAAGGAAAATTGATCATGTGTTCAAATTAAATAATAAAGAAGTATTGAATCATGCACGTAAAAAGATAAAATTAAAAGATGATCATCAGATAAAGAAATAGAGAGATTCAGATATTGCATGCGATTTACAAATTCCAACATTGTGAACAGAGGACATATTATACAAAGAGCAGAGATAATGACTTATTAAGAAAGATAAAAGATTAGAACCAGCTAGTTGGAGAAACAAACTACATGAGGAAATAAACGTAGCAAGCCTTACTTATTTGGTAGTCTACTACTATTTACACTTTACATTCACGGTAAATATTATTATCACACTATCTATACAGAGTTTCATCACCAATCAAACTACTCTGATATGCAAGGAATGGGGATTGGCTTCTTGGGTTCTTAGCCTCTATAAATAATATAGCCATTATTGAAGGCAGAAGCAAACCATATAATCTGCTTCATGCTTAATCCATCATTAGCTTCCCTCTATGTTATTAGCTCTGAGCTTTGTTGTTTTAGTTACTTAATAGTGAAGGTTTAGCATGCACCAATTAATTTAGTACCAAGAGATATTTAAGATGCATTTGAAATTTGACATTTGATTAGAGTATTATTACTTTGTTATCACTTTATTAGTTATTTGAATTAAGTTAAGTTGTCACTTAATTTTGAATCTTTGTTAGTTTAACATAGATTTTTTAAGTTGAACCACACTTAATCTTTTGTTAGCAAAGGAGTAGCTAGGCATTCCTACCTTGTTAAGAATTGGACAAATATATATCCATTGGTTAGATGTATACCCTTCACCTTGTTTACCACTTGATTTTCATCCGGAGGGACTGTGAGGCGAAAATTTGCCGATTAAAAATTTATAATAAAAATAGCGTTGCGAGTACAGTTTTTAACCGATGAAAATTCCACTTATCAATTTAAAAAGGATTGTTACAATTTAGAATCAATTAACTGGGAGTAGAATTTTCAAGTCGTTTCCCAAAGAGTTGACAAAAGGGTGTAATTTATTGGTTAGAAATTTTTTGAGAAATTTTTGATATTTGAAAATAGAAAAATAAATAACTGAAAATTACTGCAAGGAGAAATTAACAAGAGATGTTGTGTATTTGAAATAAAAGGTCTTGGTTAGGAGAAGATTAATTGGAATTTCTATTCTTGTTGATTTTTCCAAGTATAATAATAAAATGTTATTGCTTCTACTTAGTTATCCTCTAACAAATAGGAGAGAGTTAAGTAGGTAAGACCAACTCTAATTCACAAGTCCTAATCACTTTCCAAGAAAGGATTAGAGTTAGTGAAAATCCAATTGACAGCAATTTCCAATTACATATTATAACTTGAGTATTCAAACTCAAGGGTTTTCTTTTAATCAACTCCAAAGCTAAGTTGGGAGTTTACTCCATTAACATGAATGTCATTTTCACAAATATATAAAGGGAGTAGATAGGAGACATGATAATTAAAACAAATTAATAAAAGAAAATTTTGAAGGTGATAATTAATTGAAGGAAATCAAATAGGAAATGGAATTAAATGCAAAAATTGTTCATTGCATTAATAAATCCCAAAATTAACAATATCCATATATGACCACAAGCAAATTAAATGGAAAATAAAAGAGTAGAGTAATAGAAAAGCAAACTATATTGAAGAAGACTCCAATCGAAAAGCATAAAACTAAAATCTAAGAACCCTAGGAGAAGTAGTGTTTTTCTTTAAGATTTCAAACTAAAAAAAACTCAAAACTCAGTGAATGTGAGTGGATGATGAGTCTTCACTTGCCCCTGCCTCTAATCTGTGTTTCTGGGCTTGAAATTGGATCCAAAAGCAGCCCAAAATCGCCCCTGCGAATTCTGGTTAGTGCAGCACGTGACGCATTGTCACGCGTATGCGTTGGCCACGCATGCGCGTCGCTGCACAATTTTCTATCCATGCGTACGCGTCGCTCCACGCGTGCGTGTCGATGCTCGCCCATGAAATCCTTAAATCCTTGTGTTCCTTCCTCTTTTGCATACTTCTTTTCCATCCTCTAAGTCATTCCTGCCTATAAATCCTGAAAACACTTAATACATAAATCACGGCATCGAATGGTATAAAGAGGAATTAAAATTTAACAATTTAAAGGCTTAGGAAGCAAGTTTTCAATCATGGAACAAAATTAGGAAGGATTTGTAAAACCATGTATTTTATACGAATAAGTGTATGAAAGATTGACAAAATCCACTCAATTGGACTTGTCATATTCCAATTATCTGGGAAGAGTATACGGTCAGTTAGGTTTCTTAAAAAGCAAAAGGCAAGTCTAAAATTCTTTCATCCAAAACCTTTACATATGACAATAAAAATCTTTTAAGGTTTTTCATCATTTGACGTCTTTTTTTTTTTCTGCAGGCTTGCAGTACATGAGCTTGACGATCATAAATCTTGATCATTCTAATGTAGAAAAGATACCTGATATATCCGGAGTCCCAAATTTAGTAAACCTATCATTGAATATGTGCTTGAATTTAATTAAAATTCACAAATCAATTGGATTCTTAGATATACTTAGCCTATTGAGTGCTCTAGGTTGCAGGAGGCTCAAGAGATTTTCATCTATCAAGTTGACCAATCTTGTACATCTCTGTCTTTCAGGGTGCTCTAGTCTTGAACATTTTCCAAAAATGTTAGGAAAATTAAAGAATATACTAATAATTTATTTGGATGGTACTCGAAAAAAGAATTGCCATATGCTATTAAAAAGCTTTAGTGTTGGAAGAAGGTTTGCTGGTAAGTTATCATTTAAAGTATTTTTGAAACTATTATTTCTTTTATTTTCATAATTTTAGTGTCAATTTTCTCTAAAGTTGTTACTTTGTATTTAGTTTTATTTCTGTCTTTTAAGTGTTCATAAATCTAGGGTCTAGATGTAGAATTCGCTTTAGTTATTGGTTTTCTTTGGATCAGCATGTTGCTGGATATTGCAACGTTTGCAAAGAAGTATGTTTTTTGGATTTTATAACCCTCATTATAATTCTTTCAAATTTCTTTATAGGTCAGAATTTCTTCAGCAGCTGCAGCTGCCATAAGTTTGGCAAGGCAGCCAGAGAATTCTGGAAAACTTATCGTGGTTAGTTAATAAGATAGATTCACATACTAATAATTAATGCTCATTTTAGAAAGTCAGGCACCCTATGGTTAATGCCTATGTTACATGAATTCAGAATGCAGTATAATGCATGCATATCCAAATATAAGAACTATTAGCATAGGCTATGTAACAAAACATGCCCTGATTTGTGAATGATTCTGCTTTTTGCACAAATATATAAAACATCCATAATATTTTTAAAATAGTTTACATGATGGGTGAAGGGGTCCATATATCTCATCCATAATATTTTTCAGACACCCAGATAGTCTTATCTCAAGTTTAATTGGTGATAATTTCATACTTAACCTTCACTAAGAAAAAAACTCATGAGAATTCTTTGAATTGGAAATTTCATTTTGCACTTTATGATGTTCAAGTGAATTTTGAATGATGGAATTCTCTATGGTGGAAAAAGAATTTTATGGTTCTTTAAGAACCTATTGATAAGATTTTTAATTTGTGGCCAATATTACAGTCGTATAGTATTTATGTATATTTGTAGTGTGGTTCAATTTTTTTTAATAGTAAACGAGTCCTCTATAATTAAAGCAATTTATTAATTTGTTAGCCTATATTCTTTAATCTTTATTGAGAGCCATTTGCATTGTTATTCCAAATATAAAAGAAAGGTTTTGTGAATGAATATTTTTTTGTTCAATGTTTTTTTTAGTACAACTCCGATAAATATTTTCTTAATTTTTTTTTGTTTTAATTTGTTATATTTATTTGCAAGTAATAATGAAACACGTCACAAAAAACGAGTAAAAATAAGTTAAAATTAGACATTATGTTATATTTTTTAACGATGGTTTGGATTTTTTTCTTTTTTTTTACTAGTTTAAAGGAGAATTATTTATTTTTTCAAATATAACTTGAAGAAAATATATATAGGAATCACATGCCAAAATTGATCAAATTAACTCTTATATAAAACTTTCTTGCTTTTTTTATAATCTTAAAATTTTTATATTTTTAATTTTATTAATTTATTTTTAATTGTCCATAATATCTCCTAATCTGACTGGTCAATGACTAATCCGTCATGGATCTGAGCTCCATTTAAGAATTTGCTGCTAGCTAATAGATTGCTACATACATAAGACGAAATTCAAATCCTCAACACTTACTTAATTTCATTTTTTATACTTTAAAAAATACAATGATCTTCAACATTTGTTTATATGGTCGTTGGGTTGGGATTCTAACAGAGAATTTGAAGAATGAGAGACAACTTGACCACTACTAAGACATGTTGTTTCTTGTTATATGTTACGTTTTTTTAACTATATTACATAACCATATATTATATTTTTAATTAAAATATATCATTTAAAATATTCAATTATATATTATTTTTATACTTATTTAATTTTTATTTTTATTTTTATTTTATATTCACTCTTTTTAAATTAATTATTTTTAATTGTATAAAATTATTAAAATAAACATTAAATTCTATTAACATCTATAAATGAAAAAGTAAATACTTCATGATTAATAAAAGTATTTTTGTTATAATAATAAAATTAAATTAAATATAAAATAATATTTAATTAAATATTTTAGATTATATATATTAATTAGGAATATAATATATGGTTATGTAATATAATTTAAAAAACGTAGTATATAACAAGAAACTGTCTAATCTAGTAGTAATTAAGTTGTTTTCTATTTCTGAACTTTTTTTTAAAATTCACATTCAAATATAATTAAAAAATTAAAGAAAAAGATCTTATTTTTTGTCATAATTTATTTTCTATCAAAATTTATTAGAATACTTATTAACAAATAATTTATATCTATGAGACGTTTAAATAAGTTTTTATTTAAAAAATAGAGACTCTGAGTAGTAAAAAAATAGAGTAAAATAATTAAACTAAAAGATGAAATATAGAGAAACATTTTAATTATGATACATAATTAAACATATGCATAAAATATTTAATCTGATATTATATTAAAATTAAATTAAAAAATATATAAAAATTTTAATTATTTTAAGAAGAAAGAAAGAAAATTTAATTATAATGATGGGGAGATGTGATTAATACATATAATTCGTTTAGGTGGTTGTAGAGTTTTAAAAATCGTGCAGGGAGAGGGAGGATTTGACATCTGCGATGTGCTTGGAATAGATGTCAATTTCCTCTATTTTTCTTTTGTTATAAAATGCTATTTACAAATCGGTCTCTTTCTAAAGCAAAATTAATTTTTCGTCTAATCCTTCAAGATTCATATTATACTTTTACCACTGAAAAAGCATCCCTAAATGATATTCACATCATGTTAAGCCAGTAAAACTTCTGATTTATTGTTATATTTTCCACTTATGTCAATATGTATTTACTAAAGATTGGGAAAAAAAAGTACGTAGTTTTGTAAGATACATTCTAAACTGGAATTACAATATATTCAATGTTCAATATCCAAATGATAAATTTATGAGAATTTTTAAAGTCTAAAAGTATCTTCTAGAGACAAAATAATATCTCTTATAGAATATTTTATCATCTTGATACTTTTTAAATCGATAAAAGATTGTAATTTAAATTAAAAATTTTAGATATTCTCTTAACCTTCTCAGATGTGACTTCAATTGAATACCCTATTCCACCAACTTAAGAATATAAAATATTTTTTTACAAATTTTTTTAGGATTATGTAGTAACTCATAATAAATATCCTATCAATTTAAAAACTATAGATATTTAACTAATTTTTTTAAACAAGACTTAGACTGAATATCTCCACCAATATAAGAATTTTAGCTATTTTTTTTCTTAAGCTTTTTCATGACGGTAGTACTAGATCAGATTACGAAAAAATTATATGAAGCACAAAGACTCATAGTGTTTACATGAAATTAACAATTCAGTTAAAAAACTTATCATAGTTTTTAGTTAGTTCAAAAATTCTATCAAATGAACACGAACTATCCTGAGATTTACATGTATGTAATCTACACTATGGATGCGCAAGAAAGCCCTAGATTACAAACTATTTCGTCTTTCTTCTATAAGTATTGACTTATGGGGTGAAGATACCAATGAAAATATTTCTTATTAGATGCATCTTTTCTTTTGTTTTCGTCCACTCTTCTATAAAGGTCTTGTATATATATAGTCGTAAGGCATTCAAGAACCGTTGGACACCCTTTTTCACACACTGTCAAAGTAGATTCAAACAAAAATTACATCTTCTTTCCTTCGCCTCGCCAGGCTTTCCAAACTGCAAATATTATTGTATAGTTGTTTCAATTGATTCACAACATTTTTCGTGTATTTTTCCTATTATGCCATCAAAATAAGAGTGATTACGCACCAAATTTATCCATATGAATGTAGCATAAATAGTATTATTTTCAAATGAATTCAAAATAGGTTACTTGTGTCTCAAGTTTATTGCGATACTCAAGGAACCATCTCCAATGCTCTTTATCAATTCTCGACGGGTGTTCCTCAATATTTTGTTCAAGCGTATTCGTTGATTTGTAACACTCATGATACAACCTATTCTTTGTTTCCTTCTAGGACCTCCCTGTATTTTTCAAAATTGTACTTTTGTTGCCTCCAATACTATCTTCATCAAAGTAGAACATTTTCGCAAGGATAAATTCAAATTGTCAGTAACAGTTAAATAAAAGAATTGATTTAATCTAACGCTATAAATTTTTACCTTTATACAATCATTATAAATCTTATCTTTGTTAGGCACATTTCTTCAAATTTCCTCACACATAGAAAATTTATCATAGTCAGCACCTAGCAATCTAAGAACACCGCTCAATAGACCAGCTCCATCTCCAATTGGTTACAGTTCTCTGTTGAACTTGATACGATCTTTCTACCATTATTAGGCCGTTCCACAGCTTCCCTCGCACTTAAACGAGCTTTTTTCATTATGCCATCAGAATCTATAAAGAATAAAGCCTTACATATGTGGCCCTTGTGGCCAAGATGCGAGAAAAATAAAAATAACAGGGTCTAATCATTTTCAATATATAGAGGTTTAAAATTTGTTACCGATGACATCAACATTCCAAAATTTGGTGTTCTTACGTCCTTTTCGTTGTTGAGCATCAGAAACATGAAATAGTTTGTCAATGTGTTGTTTAAATAAATCTACCTCATTTGTTTTTGGGTTCAACTCTTCATCGCCTGACTCTGGGTTTGTACACCATGTCTGTGTATCAGGTCTTGGTTCGCTCCGGAGCCAAGACCTGACCTGGACCAATGGTGTACAAACCTCGAACACAGGCGATGAGGACTTGGACCCAAAGACAAACAAGACAGATTCATTTGAAAAGCACATTGACAGCCTCTTTGCTGCTTCTAATGTTCAAAGGTGCAAAGGATGCAAAAATACCGAATTTTAAAATAATGTCATCGGTAACTAATCTTGAACCTCTTTATATTCAAAATGATTAAATGGTATTTTTTTATTTTCTCACATCTTGGCCGCAAGGGCCACATAAATAAGGTCATATTCTTTATAGATTCTGATGCCATAATGAAGAACGCTCATTTAAGTGTGAGGGAAGCCCTGGAATGGCCTAATAATGGTGGAAAGATCATACTGAAGTTCAACAGAGAACTACGTCCAATTGGAGATGGAACACTACAAGAAAAAAGGTCTATAGTCACGCTTTAAATGCGTGGCCAAAAGTGGTCAATGGCCACGCTTTTGTGAGGGTGGTGATTGAATAAAGATTCAGCCACATTTTTTTGCCACGCTTCAAAAGCGTGGCGAAAAGGGTCAATGGCCACGTTTTTATAAGGGTGGCAATTGATTAGAGATACAGCCACGTTTTTTTCTGCCACGCTTCAAAAGTGTGGCTATAGAAAGAAACGGAGACGTTTTGAAAGCGTGGCGACAGAGTCTCATTACAGTAACATTTATAAAGCATGGCCGTTTCCTGTTATCTTTTGGCACGCTTTAAAAGCGTAGCCAAAAGGTTTAGAAAAACAAAAAACTTTTGTATGTTCAAAACAGTTTTGAGACTCTCTCATGAAACCCAACCTTGCAAATAACCCTAATAACCCCAGCACTCCCATAATGCCTCCGCCGCTTACAATCCCTGCACTGCCGGCGAAATCCTAATAACCCTGAAGAACGAAGAACATCGCCGGCGCTCACAATGCCTCCATCGGCACTCCCACCATCTCTGCTCCCACCATAAACCCCTAACCCTCTCCTCTTCACTCCCATCATCGCTGCTCCCACTAGAGCCTCCGCATCGCGCCTCTAACCTTAAACACAGACCCTCTTCATCGCGCCTCCAACCCTAACCCCAGAGGCTCTTCATCGCGCCTCCAACCCTGACCACAGAGGCTCTTCCTCGCCCCTCAACCCTGACCACAAAGGCTCTTCATCGTGCCTCCAACCCTAACGGCAGAGCTTCATCGCGCTTCCAACCCCTCCTTTGGCGCTCCCTCCTTCGGCACTCCCTCCGTCGGCGCTCTCTCTGTCTCAAACGCTCCTTGAGTGATAGTGACGATGATGATGGATTGAACATACGACGAAGGTGTTTGCAACGGTCTTCCACCTGTTGCTCGTTGTGATGACGTGGATGATGATTACAGCTGGTTCTGATCTCTTGCAACAGTGGGAGGATATCCTTGAATCCGACCCTCTAATGTAAGGTTTAATGATTTTATGAACTGAAAATTGATTTACTGGTTGCTATTGTTAGTTGTTTGAGAAACTAGTTAAGATTTAGGCCATTTAGTAGAGATCTTCTACTAGGTATCAAGATACAAATGTCTAGTTTTATGTTTTAATCTTGGTGGTTAATGTTGTTCTCTTGTCATAGTTGCTTGACCTAACAATATCGTTTTGTCTTTGTCTAACATATTTTTACTTGAGCTTTTGGATCCAGTGATGAGGTGGGATTTATTCATACATCTCAGTTTGACTTGCTAAATGAAGAATCAGGCATTTTAGGCAATTCATCTGATGAAGCTATCTCTCCGGCAACAAAAAGGACAGCAAGCTCTGAGGGATGTTCCAAGAAGGAAAAAAAACTTCTGGAACAAAGATCATAAATTGGGAATTTCAGCTTCTATTATTCTCTCACTATACAAAGCTGCTAAACTAGCGTTTATGATTGCATTTAAACAATACAAGATGTGTGGCGATCAATCTGATGAAGTTGGGAATTGTTTACCTGCCTCTTCATCATGCGATGATCTTCAAAGTATACTTGTGAGACACAACAGGTCACTTCTGCTGCTAAGTTGCGATTTTATGACAGCATGGAATTGCAGGTTCTCCACTTATTGTTCATTTTATTATCAGCGTCATATACATGTATCAGCTAGTCTCATAAGTTAGAACATTGGCATCAATATTATTCATCTACTTATATAGACTTTATTTGTTTGTAAACATGTTCCCAACAAGTTCCAGTTTCAATTGACCACTTGTCTTTTAATATAACCATCCTCCTTGAGCCATATCATGTGTACATTGAAACTGACATTCTAGATTTGATGAGGAAAAAAATCAGCTTTGGAAAAATATGTATGCAATTGATATTTTACCGCAAAATATTGAGTTTTTATATGCATATTGCAGAAAGTTAGTAGTTTCCAAGGAGAAGCAGCACTCCATGTTGTTGGATGAACTTCATCTGTTTGTGTTCGTACTTTCATATTCACCTAAAAGTGAACAAGCTTGGAATCATAGGTACTGCATGTACATTTCTTCTTATTTGTATTTTTTTAATCTTAAAAAATCTAAATGAGTGATTTCTTTATGGTGAAATGGTCCGGTTGGGGAGCCCTGCTACGTCGAATATGGATGTCAAAGCTGAAAGTAAGGTTAGAGCATTTCCATGATAACTTGTTAATATTTTTATTATGTTTCTTAAATCGAGATTTTAAGTATTGTTTTGCTGTGATCGTTTTAAATTTTCTGGGAATCTCACTCTTCGTGTTCATCTGCTTGAAGTTGTAAATTGTACTTGTACATATGTGATACGTGAAAAGGGCTGGTTTTGGTTATGGTTAGAATTTTTTGAGTGTATAGTCTGAGAACAGCATCGATAAATAAGAAATATACTTTGCAGATTAGAAACTTGGATCTGGAATGATTGATAGGTCATTATGATTAACCAGTTTCTCAAGTTTCTTTCTTTCTTTCTTTCTGAACCTGGGGTTTTATTCATAGGTGGAGGAACCCAAGTTCTTGTTCGAAGCCAAGACTGTTCAGAGAATGGAGCTTCTTGTGTTGTCTACACTCCAATGTAGGATGAACCCTGTCACCCCAATTTCCTTCTTAGAACACATTGTTAGAAGGATTGGTTTGAAGACCCTTTTGCATTGGGAGTTCTTATGGAAAGGTGCCAGCGTGTTCTTCTTTCGGTCATTCCCAGTAAGCATTTATTTATGCTACACCGTTTTCTATTAATTATATACATATTCATATACTTATTATCATTGTATTCAGATTCAAGGTTCATGGGTTATCTCCCTTCTACATTAGTTGCTGCTACCATGATCCATGTTATTAAAGAGATTGAATTGTTAAATGCAATGGAATACATAAATCAACTCATGGGGTTACTCAAGACTAGTGAGGTTTGTGTTCATGGTTAAGTTCAATTGTTAATTTGTCAAATATAACTAAGGATTTGGTGAGTAATTGGGGAATCGGAAATGGTTGGTAACAAAAAAAAATATTAGCCAAAAACTACCAAAACCATTTAGTTAGTAAAGTACCCTGTAATAAATAAAGGTTAAATAAGATAAGTTTAGACTATTTGAACCGATTGTTTTTTGTCTCGCTAGCATTAGTATTGGAGAATTTATGGTGGTGGTGATCTTGCGGGAACAAGCGAATGAGTGCTACAAACACATAGTGAAACAATTGGTTTTGAATCATGAAGGCATTTACAATCTTTGCCAAAAACGCAAACGAATATCCGAACCAAGTAGCCCCGGGGGTGTAATTGATGCATCATTCAGTTGTGACAGCTCAAATGATTCATGGACAGCAGCATCTTTGATCTCTCCTTAATAATAACCCTAACTTTGTATTCTAATTCCAACATGGTAGGTTTCTTTGGCATATATATCTGGAATTCCAATATTCAAATGAACTGTATCATGTTCTTAATTTTACACATTGCTGCAAAACATTTGAAATTCAATGAGGTTTGAGTGGAACATGGATATGATATTGAGTAGAAAGATGAATTGTAGTTTTTAAGTTTAACTTTGTTTCTTTACTTTCTTACTATCATATGCCAATTTTATCTCATGTTTGTGCAGAATAAGATCTAGATATTGGAGATTGTTAACAGATAATTACTTATAGGTTATTTGAACAAAGAACAAGATGGAGACTTGGCATTACAGATGAAGATCAATGCATGTTACTCTTGGATTTTCCAATGTGAGTTGATTAAAATTTATAAAAACTGAATGTGACTATAATTTATACTTCTTTTTCAATTTGCTGAAGTTATTTTCTATTAAGCTTTTTTGTTTGTGCTTGATATATGTTGGATGAAACTTTGTTTTTATAATCAAGAACCAAGCTGTATAACAAACTTAAATATTTGTATCTGTTTTTGCCATCTTTTGTAGGTAAAAAAGTTCACAAATGTTTTCAAAACAATTATGTATGATTTAAGGGAAAGAAGTTTAAGAGGGCTAGAGGAAAGAGGAACAGCAAAGGACTTGGTGTATTGAGTGGCATTCTTAGATTGCTAGGTGCTGACTATAATAAATTTTCTATCTGTGAGGAAATTTGAAGAAAGATTTCTGACAAAGACAAAGTTTATAATGATTGTGTAAAGGTGAAAATTTATAGCAGCGTTGAATTAAATTGATTTTTTTATTTAACTATTATTAATAATTTGAACTTATCGTTGCGAAAATGTTCCACTTTGATGAAGATAGTATTCGAAGCATCAAAAGTACAATTTTGAAAAGTATAAGGAAGTTCTGGAAGAAAACAAGGAATATGTTGTATCATGAGAGTTACAAATCAACGAAGATGTGTGAACAAAATATTGAGGAATGTCCGCCGAGAATTGATAAAGAGCATTGGAGATGGTTCCTTGAGTATCGCAATAAACCTGAGACACAAGTAACCTATTTAGAATTCGTGAAAATAATATTATTAATTACTGTGAGAAAAAATGCTGTGAATCGATCGTAACAACTATATACTCACACTAGCGGTTCGAAAAGCATGGCGATGCGAAGGAAAGGAGAGTTAATTTACGTTTCAATCCAATTTGAACTGTATTTTTGAGTTTCTTTTATTTGGGTGGAATATGGTGATTATATAGACTACATTGTTACTCTCGAAACTACAAAGGAGGAAAGATAGCAAAGGAGAGTTTTGGAACTTAGTGCACATACGAATTGATGGCTCCTATGTACATGAAGGAGCAAGGGCGATTGGTGTAAGTACTACATTGAGATCTTTTATCTTGGTTTTATTTATAAAAGTGTGTTGAATATCCTCAGGCCCGTAATTCTTATTTATATCTGTAGGAAAAATTATGGCGATTGAGCAACATGATGAATTCTCTAGAATGTTGTCTGAAAATGATTCGATTGCCCATGCTCTTGGATAAGAGCACTCAGGTAAAGTGTGTGGCGTGAATTTCAGACTGACTCTAAGTCGACTCTTTCGTCCGAGTTCGCGTTTGTTGTAGGATGGAACTCAAACAGAGGAGACCTAAAGGATGCTATTTGAAATATAAGCAGAGATAGCAGCGGAGAAATTGAAAAGGAAGGCAATGAGGAATGAAGTAGCAACAGAAAAGATAAAGAGGCATGCAAAGGAGAGTTTTCTACGTTATCTAGTTCAACGACAACTGATGCGAAACTTGACTTGGAGTCGGTCCGAAATCCACACCATGCACTCTTCCTGGGTGCTCTTTTCTGGGAGCTTGGGAAAGTAAATCATTTTCGGACAAAATTCTAGACGATAAATTACGCTGTTTAATCTCCATAATTTTTTTCTACAGACATAAATAAGCAAACATAAGCAATTACGGGATAGAACATATTCAACACAATTTTATTATTAAAATCAATAAGAAACAACATAAACGATCTCAACATAGTACTTATACCAATCGCCCGAGCTCCTTCATGTATATAGGAGTGATAAATTCGTTTGTGCTCTATGTAAGACCCTGAATTTTTGAAAATTAAATAATAAGTTTTTTACGATTTATTATATTCAATCGAGATTGTATTTTCAGAGATTTTACATACAAATTAGGTAATTTTTCAATTATAATTTGAAGTTATAGTAATTAAAAAAGTTATGAGAATTTTATGTATTATATTTTGAATATTTAGATGTTGAACTTTATTTTATAAATAAAAGAAAATTAATTTAATTATTTTTATTTATTTAATTAGTAGTTATTTGAATATAATTTGTACATTGATGAACAAATAGTATTATTTTCAATCAAATTCAAAATAGGTTACTTGTGTCTCTGGTTTATTCTGATACTCAAAGAACCATCTCCAATGCACTTTATCAATTCTCGGCAAGCGTTCCTCAATATTTTGTTCAAGCGTCTTCGTTGATTTGTTATACTCATGATACAACCTATTCCTTGTTTCCTTCCAAGATCACCCTGTACTTTTCAAAATTGTACTTTTGATGCCTCAAATAATATCTTCATCAAAGTGGAATATTTTCGCAATGATAAGTTCAAATTGTAAGTAATAGTTAAATAAAAGAATCGATTTAATTCAGCGGTATTAATTTTTACCTTTACACAATCATTATAAATCTTGTCTTTGCCAGGTCATTTTTCTAAATTTCCTCACAGATAGAAAATTTATCATAGTCAGCACATAGCAATCCAAGAATACCACTCAATAGACCAGCTCCATCTCCAATTGGTTGTAGTTCTCTGTTGAACTTGAACGCCGCTCAATAGACTAGCTCCATCTCTAATTGGTTGCAGTTCTCTGTTGAACTTGGGTATGATATTTCTACCATTATTAGGCTGTAGTAACCCTCAGTTTTAAAAATATAAATATAAATAAGTTATAATTTATTTCATAAATTGAAATTTTCTCTTTTTAGAAATTATTTTATATCAGTAATTGAAATAATTTTATAACTATTTGAATTCAATCAAATTCATATTCTTAAATATAGATATATCTTATGATGAAATATTTTACATAATTAAAACTATAATTCTAGTAATTTATAAGAAATGAAACTTATATGTATACTTTAATTTGAGTAATTGATATTTTAATTTAAAAATAGAGTTTAGTTAATAATATTATTATCGAATTCGATATTTGTCGATATAAATAAATATCGGTACTTTTTGCTGAACTTAGCTTTGCTAATGTTTCATCAAATACCTTTCACCCTTAAGTTACTAATGTCATTTAGATTTGTAACTCATATATTAATAACTTTATATATATATTATTATTATTATTATTATTATTATTATTATTAATCATAAAGCACGGAAATAAAAGGCGGTTTTAATTTTACATTAAGTTACATATATATTAGTAATATCATTATGCATTAGGTTATATATATATATCGTAAGCCATATATATTATAAAGAAAGCTAAGGCGGCGTATTTAACATACATATATATGTGATTAGCGTATGCGAGAGGAAAAAAAGGAAAGAAAACAGCGAGAGAGAAGAGCGTGATCGACGTAAACCTAACAAATTTCTGGCTTCAATTTTTTACAATCTGTAACTCCAATAAAAAATCTAATCCAGTAAAAGTATTCGTATCCTCCTTCTCTACATGTTGGCACCATTTCTGATTGGTGGAGGTTGACGGTGACGTAGCTCCTCTACCCCTTAAGTTCGGCCAACTGGAGTTTTAGGAGACACAGACGATTCTGGACGTTTTCTTCTTCGATAGTTCGGTCAGAAAGCTTCACCGGAGCTTCGAATATTTTGATTCCGTACGAATGTATGATTTTGGTTTCTCGTAGTTAATATTTAATGTCACGTGAAAACTTTGGCTAGAAGACTTTAAGATAGGTATGAACTGAATGTATAATTGATGGATTGTGTATATGGAATGGAATGTGTGGTTTAGCTGTTGTTAATAATTTGCTGCTGAAGTTGGTTGGTTTTGGAAAAAAGATTTAATATTGGTATTTGTTTGATTTTGAAATAATTTGTTGCTGGAAATGATTTGAAGGACTGAGAGGAGTTTGATTTGATAGTTGGGACCCTTGAAGGGTGGCAGAAATTTGAGTTTTAGAGGAGATACTGCCAAAGTTTCTATAAGAATTGGAGGTTTGGTTTGAGGTGTTATTTTAGAAAAAGAAAGAGATTATAATGTGGCTTGTGTATTTGAGACTATTTGTTGACCCTCTGTCGCAAAATGTGACCGGGCACTTTAACTCCCTGGATTCCCCCGTGAGCATGGATATATATATGAATATTGAATATTATATTTGAGCTTGGAGTTTGACTACATGGAATATTATTGACCTTGGGGATGCGCGCATAGAGGGACTGTCCAATGGTTAACTACTAGGACATGTCGGGTTGACTGTATAACCGACAGATGAGACTCATCAGCCATAGGACAGGCACACATCATATGCATTTGTTTGTTTGCTTGAGTGTACATTGTTTTGGTTTGCTTAAATGTTTAATTTTGCTTATCTGCTACTTGTTCTACTTACTGAAAATGCTTCTCTATCTGTGTTTTCCTTGCTTGAACTGTATGTGTATGTTTTTTGAGAAATCCTCTTGACGAAAGTGTGAGGGGAGAGGGTTATTCCACCAGTGATTCAGAAGATTGGAGGAGACAGAACGTGAAGTATTAAGTTAAAGTTAGATTTAGAACTAGAATACCTTAGATAACTTACCTAACTTTTAGTTTAGTTTATTTTTCTTAAGAATGATTCTGAGTGTCGGAGTTCTAGGAATGCCTCTGGCTTTCCCGAGACCTTTTATATTAACTACGCGGGTACCTTTACCATACTGAGATCCTTTGGTTCTCATTCTATACTATGTTGTTGTTTTTCAGATGCAGGTCGAGAGGTATCTCATTAGGCGTCTGGACACCTGAAGCAAAGTGGTTACTGGGTTATTTTGTTGTGCAGTGATGTATATACATATACTTAGCTTTCTCTCCGCATAGTACATTTGGGTTTTGGATATGTATGTATATATGTGTAAATATTCTCCGGCCAGTCTTGACTTCGCGGACTGAGTTAGGAGCTTGTTATTTTGTACCTTTGGCTTTCTATTTCTACTTTTATTATCTTATGTTTGATAGTTATAGTTTTTCTCACACGGAAGTTGTTTCGTTTTCGGAGTGTGGCGCTTTTCATTTTGCGATTTTGTTTTACCCTTTTTTCAAGGCTCCTAGTCTATTATATTCTTTCTACTATTATAAGTATGTGTTTTATTTTTTAGAAGTCGTAATACCTCGCTACATCTATTTTACGACTTAAGTGTAAATTTTTGGGTGGTAGGGTGTTATATTATGGTATCAGAGCAGTTCGTTCCTATAGAGCCTGAGGGATGGACTGATTATGCTTCTGGCCATACTCTTGATATGTGTATGTGCTATTAGGATATCTGATTGATATATGTGGCATAAACGTTCATGAGCATGCTTTTGGAACTTGAAGCATTAAACTTGCGATATTGAGACTAATCAACTTAATATCACTTGTTTGGTGTGAATAGGGACCAAATGTCGTCTCGTGGATCCGAACGAGGTATTCAGAGAGGAAATCCCATGGTTGAACCAATGCAAGGACGTCGAGGTGGAAACTCTAGTGCTAGTACAAATAACGTAAGTCGATACTATAGGTCAATGACCCTTACTGACTTCCTCAAGAGTGGTCCACCTCGGTTTAACAAAAACGCCAATGCCCTAGAGGCTGATCAGTGGTTTCGAGAAGTGGAGAGGTTTTATACACTCATCACGTTCTTGAAGTACAGTTAGTGGAGATAGTGACTCATATGTTGGATGGAGATGCTCAGAATTGGTGGCAAGAGTTGTGTCATACCTTGCAGGTGGAATTAACGGATGTCCCTTGGAATAGATTCAAGACAGAGTTTTACAGAAAATATTTCTTGCATGAGTTTCTCACTGCAAATGAATTGGAATTAATGTAGCTGAAGCAAAAGGATATGTCCGTAGCCGACTATACCCGTGAATTCGACAATCTGTGCCGTTTCTCAAAAATTTGTCAAGAAAATCCAGCCGATTATGAGGAATGGAAGTGTGCTCAGTATGAGAAAGGACTAAGGAGAGATATCTTTAATTACATGTATCCACAAAAGCTAACAAATTTCACTAAGTTGGTTAAGAAGAGCCAGCTCGCAGAGGATCGCTCCTTGAAGTGGACACTGCTACAGGAAGGCTTTGGTGAGACTGCTCCAGAGGAGCCACACAGGACCGGACTAAGAATGTGCTTTCGATATAGAGCACCAGGACACATGTCTAGGGATTGTCCGCGTGGGAGAGCCACAAATGCGGATTGGCCACGACAAGATCGAGGTAAGTATGATACAGAATGCGAAGGACAGATTTGTTCTGTGTAGAGCTAGGACCCCGCTTTCGTTTAGGTTACATAACTGGATATGGAAGTTTAGGATTGGAAAGACTGGACGTAGTTTTGGACTTGGATACGGACTAAGAATTTAGGTCGATAGAGAAATCTCTTTGATAACCAGTTAGGTGTCGAGAGAAAAAGTAAGTTGTGATAGATTTAGTGTCAGAGGCTGAACCAGTTTTGATAGTATTACGTATGATGACACCATTAGAATCAGTAGAACTTAGGAGCTAGATGAAGCGGGTATTAGAAGCGATGATTCCGTCGTTCTAATACCAGCCTGCCTTATAACCCTTCTGCATCGAGCCTATCTTGTATCTTTCGCTTTGCGAAGACTTTTAAGCCATAAGAATATCCTAGATTTGTAAACTAAACATGTCAAATCTTTTTGTTTTTCTTTGACATGTTTAAGAAGGGAAGTTACGTTGGTATGAATCTTTTCCATTTTATATCAGTTTTTGAGGGCAAAAATTTTTGTAAGGTGGGTAGAATGTAGTGACCCTCAATTTTAAAAATATAAATATAAATAAGTTATAATTTATTTCATAAATTAGAATTTTCTATTTTTAGAAATTATTTTATTATCAGTAATTGAACTAATTTTATAACTATTTGAATTCAATCAAATTCATATTCTTAAATATATATATATATATTTTATGATGAAATATTTTACATAATTGAAACTATAATTCTAGTAATTTATAAGAAATAAAACTTATATGTATACTTTAATTTGAGTAATTGATATTTTAATTTAAAAATAGAGTTTAGTTAATAATTATAATTATCGTGCGTATTATATTTATTATAAGTTTATATAGTTTTAGTTCCTAGTATTATACATTCATTGTTATTAATATATTCACTAAGTTACTATTATTATTAGGTTAAATTACACAGTTAGTCCCTACACTTTCAGTGAAATTGCAAATTGGTCCCTATAGTTTAAAAGTTTGTAATTGGGTCCCTGAAGTAAATTAAAATTTGTAATTGGGTCCCCACTAACGTTTAGCGTGAACAGAGACGTTAAATGTTGTTATTTTACCAAAATGCCCTTATCTATCATAACGTTGTTAAGAGTCAGAGTGAAAGAGAAGATGACGATCTCTCACAGCGTTCCTCCAGTATCTGTATCCCTTTGTTAGGGGTGAAGAAGGGTTTCTTCGAGCTGTGATGGAGTCAACCCAGTTGTCCGAAGGAAGTTCAACATCTAGGAGTATGAACAAGAGAAGACATCGATGCTTCTGTGGGGAAGAGATGGTGGTGCTCTCGTCGTCGTCAATGAACAGCCCAGGTAGGAGATTTGTTGCTTGTTGTAAATTACCAAAGTGTAATTTTTTTGAGTGGATTGATAGAGAGGAAGAGGTGATGGGAAAGGGGAGAAGGACTCACTGCTTTTGTGGAGATCTGTTGAAACTCCGAACCTCCAGTACTGTGATGAACCCAAATAGAAGATTTATATCCTGTCCCACTAGAAGATGCAAGTTTTTTGAATGGATTGATGAAGAAGACATGGTTGGGGCTCAATCTCAATGCACCCAACACAGATCTCAAACTGAGGGATGCTCAAAGCATGGTGGAGATTTTATAAGGTTGGATGATTCTATGAATGCTGCACTACTAAAGGCACAAGAAAGAAAGATAGATAGATTACATATAGAGATAGGACGCATGGAAGCAAGTCTAGGAAGATTGCGTTCTGATTTTACATTGCTACAACAACAAAATGGCAGAGTAGAGAGTGACATGAAGAAGCAGAAACAATTGCAGAAGATGATATTGAGTTGTGTGTTGGTTGTAATATTTGCAGTGTATTGGTTTAACTAAGTTTGATGAGATAGGAGGAAAAGTGTATCTGCAGTGTATTTGAATAGTGTTTAGTGTTGAATGTAATCATCTATTTTTTATCAATGACAAGTGAATCTGAAAAATTATTTGCATTCATTTGGTCCCATAGCAGAAAGCTCTAGTAGACATAATATAGAGTAAAGTAGTTAACATTCATATTAATTAATAGTCAATGTGGTCCCTCCAAAACAGCTAGCCACATGCCCAATATAACAAAAGCAACAAAACAAAACAAAAGTGGTTCATAATCCTATGACAGTACATGGACATAGGATACAATAAAGTTCACAGTCACAGCCAAAAAACTAATACCACCAAGTTCTAATTACTTAAAAAAACTAATCTTCTGTGAGGTCTACGGTTTCAGTTGGTCCAGATTTTGCCTTCCTCACACCTATCTTAAGTCTTCCACTGCGCCGCACACCAAGAATTTTTGTCTTAGGCAGTGGTGGAGCTGTGGACCTTGTTGGAGTTGGTGCAGGTTGTGGTGGATCTGTTGGAAGAGGCACTGGTGGAGCTGTGAAAGTTGTTGGGTCTGGTGGAGGTAATGGTGGAGCTGGTGCAGTCACTGGTGGAGGCAGTGGTGGAGCTGGTGCAGTCACTGGTGGAGGTAGTGGTGGATCTAGTGCATTCACTAGTAGAGGCAGTGGTGGAGCCGGAGCAGTCACTGGTGGTGCAGAAGGAGTAGCAGATCTAGAATTTCCAGGCTTGGATCCTCCTCTACCACGTCCCCTTCCCCTTCCTCTTTGGCTAACACTAGCAAATCTAGTTGTGGAGGTTGCAACAGTAGCAGGAGCAGGGGCACTACCATGAGGAGCAGGGGCACTACCCTGAGGAGCAGCAGTTTCAGATCCAGGGTTATTTCCTGAAGAGAAGAACACACATAATTAGTGATAGAGTACAAGACTACCAAACTATGAGGAAGCCAAGAAATAAAGGCAGATACCTGTTATGTCTGGATTGGGACAATGTCTCCTATTGTGTCCATATTGGCCACAGTTGCTGCATGTAACTGATGTTCCACTCCTTCTTAGTTTTGTTTGTGATCTATCCTCATCGTGCTCTCTAATTCTTACTCTCCTAGGTCTTCCAGGCTTGACTCTGAAGATTGGAGGTCTAATTGTCTCAAGTTCGACCTTTGGCCACATATTTTCACCATTTATTGGATTCAGTGTTGTCCCATAGCATGCCATATATGCTGCTGGTGTGTAATAGTTACTGCAGTAGTCCTCAGGGTTGTCTCCTTTCATGAATATTGCAGAACAAGCATGCATACAAGGCATGCCAGCCAACCCCCAGAACCTACAACTACATGAACCGGCCAGTAAATCCACCACAAACCTCTCTTGAATCATCCTATTTTTATGTGAAACCTCATACTTTAAATCCCCAGCCCACCTAGGTTGCCATTCCATGGACCTTCTACATATGATGTCTAACCTCTTTCTAGGCTTAGGCAGTATTTTTCCCATGAACTTATCTCCCTTTTTCTTCTTCTCAGCAAACCTCCCCATCCAATAACATCTAATCCATTCAAACATGGTCAAAATGGGCTTGTCACGAGCTTCCAGAATTCGTCCATTAAAAGCCTCAGATATGTTGTTCATTAGCATATCACTCTTGGCATATGGAGTGAAGTGAGATTTAGTCCATACCTTAGGATCCAGGGCTGCCAACTTGTCATAACACTCTTTATTTACCTCTTTCAAATGATCCATCTTTCTATTCCACTCCTCCACATAAGTTGCCTTAGCAGTAGAAAGTATCAAGTCCCTTAAAACTGTTCCCCCACCAAAAGCCTTCTTACAGTTGGCATAGAGATGTCGGAGGCAAAACCGATGCTCCACTCCCGGAAGCATTTCATGAAATACTTGAAGCAGCCCCTGCCAAGTGGTCAATGGTCAGCTGAAGTAAGATTAAAATTCACAGAAATTTATAAAACTGACTTAATAGAAAACTACAATTAATATCTTGCCTTTTGCTGGTCTGATATAAAGACCCATTTCTTATTTGTCAACTCTCCAATGTCATGAAGTAGCAAGTCCAAGAACCAGGCCCATGAATCCTTAGTCTCTGCCTCTACTGCTGCAACTGCTAGGGGAAAATAGTTATCATTGGGATCTCTACCCACGGCAACCAACAATTGTTGTCCATGATCACCCTTCAGATGGCAACCATCAAGTCCAATAATAGGCCTACAAGCAGCCAGGAATCCTTTCTTCACAGCATCAAGACACATGTACATTCGTACAAACCTTGGTAGGATTGTTGGAGAGGGTCTTTCCAACTTCAGCTTCAATGTCGATCCTGGGTTTGCTCTTAAGACCTCTGCACAATAGTCTCTGATCCTCCCATATTGCTGCACTGCCTTCCCATGCACCACTTCCCTTGCCTTTCTTCTTGCCCAGTAAGCTTTCCACACAGATATATTTGCCATGTATTTATCTTGAATTGTTTGAATTACAGTCCCCAGCTTCATATCTTCTCCTCTACTTATGTTATTAGTAATTTTTTTAGCAATCCAATTGCTGGACGCAAGACGGCCACTGTAGTTCCTCCCACAAGTGTGCTTACTTATCAATGTCTTCAGCCTAACATATCCAGATTTTCCTACCTTACTTGCAAATGCCATCCATGGACACTCTCCGCCTAAACCCTTGCATTTGACTCTGCATCTAACCTGATCGTTCTTGACATATCTAATGTCCCGTCCATTCAACAATGCATGTTCCTTGATAGCCTCCTTAAACTCAGCAATAGATTTAAACTCAGTCCTCAGCCGAAACTCATAATCAACACTCATGTCAGCTTCATTATATCTAGGATACCTCTTTCTTCTTACGGGCTCATCAGAATCTCCATCATAGCTGTCCAATGACTCTGTATCATAACCCGAAGAAATATCACCAACATCAATTTCTGCTCCATCTTCAGTCACCCCTCCTGTGTTATTTTCAACACCAACTCCCACATCAACATTATTAGCATCTGTTCCTAATGAGCCACTGTTACCTCCGAAGGCATTTGGATGCTGACCTTGTTGGTTTTCTTTTTCAACATTAAAGCCAAAATGATCCTCATGATCACCATCGTCCGCACTGTCATCAAATCTGTTATCTTCACTTGAAGACTCTGATTGACTTACCACTTCTACTTCAACTAAATCATTAGCACTGTACTCACCATCAGAGGGTATATAGTCTTCATCAGTTGAGGTTATCTCAACCCCATTTCCTTGTCTACATCCACTAACTGCATACACATGGCAGTGTTTAATCTCTTGTTCCACTACATACTTACCCATTCTCATTGCATCTCCATCAGACTTCAACTCCCTAAGACCATCCTTCAATGCAACTCCAGGTTCGTTCCACCAGATTTTAGCATTGCCTGTGTATCCAACTTCTTTCAGCGCTGCAACAATTTCTTGTAACGACCACTCATCTAACTCAAACTGCAACCCTTCCACTACCATCCCACCAAGGTATTCTTTCCCTCCTTTTCTGCTAACCATCTGACCACCATGGTAGAGATCAAGAGTAAACACAGAATCTCCCATCACTACCAACAAAAATAAAAAAATAGATTCATCAGAGAAACCCTAACTACATTAGATACTCTAGCATCCACTGAAAAAAAAAAGAACCAAATCAAACCATAACATTCAACTCACACCTGTGAAGGGACTGGGGGTTATGAACCCTTACCTGATTTAGTGTTGCTCTCTTGCACACTTCACTCATCAGCTGCCAATAATGTCAACCATAAAGCAACTCTACACAGTCCGAACCACACACTCGACGATCAACTCCAACAATGGAAGGGAAGCCTGAGCAGAGAGAAATTCTACTGGAGATGAAGCGTAACGATAATGAAGGGTCTCAGTGGGGTTTTTGGTCATTACAAAAATTTGGAAGTAAGAAATAACGAGTATTTTCTCAGTCAAGCTTCTACATGTGCAACTCACATGCTCAAGGGCGAATATGCTGTAGAATATTCTGTTAAATCAAACGAAATTTGAACGGTAGGGACCCAATTACAAATTTTAATTTACTTCAAGGACCCAATTACAAACTTTTAAACTGTAAGGACCAACTTGCAATTTCACTGAAAGTGTGGGGACTAACTGTGTAATTTAACCTTATTATTACTATTATTACCTTCTTTATTATTATTATTATTATTATTATCATTATTATTATTATTATTATTATTACTATTGCTAGTATTATATTACTATTATTAATCATAAAGCACGGAAATAAAAGGCGGTTTTGATTTTACATTAAGTTACATATATATTAGTAATATCATTATGCATTAGACTGTATATTTATATTGCTAGTATTATATTACTATTATTAATCATAAAGCACGGAAATAAAAACACACACACACACACATGATTAGCGTATGCGAGAAGAAAAAGGAAAGAAAACGACGAGAGAGAAGAGCGTGATCGACGTAAAACCTAACAAACTTCTGGCTTCAATTTTATACAATCCGTAACTCCAATAAAAAATCTAATCCGGTAAAAGTATTCGTATCCTCTTTCTCTACATGTTGGCACCATTTTTGATTGGTGGAGGTTGACGGTGACGTAGCTCCTCTACCCCTTAAGTTCAGCCAACTGGAGTTTTAGGAGATACAGACGATTCTGGACATTTTTTTCTTTGATAGTTCGGTCAGCAAGCTTCATCGGAGCTTCGAATATTTTAATTCCGTATGAAGGTATGATTTTGGTTTCTCGTAGTTAATGTTTAATGTCACGTGAAAACTTAGGCTAGAAGACCTTAAGATAGGAATGAACTGAATGTATAATTGATGGATTGTGTATATGGAATGGAATGTGTGGTTTAGCTGTTGTTAATAATTTGCTGCTGAAGTTGGTTGGTTTTGGAAAAAGATTTAATATTAGTATTTGTTTGATTTTGAAATAATTTGTTACTGGAAATGATTTGAAGAACTGAGAGGAGTTTGATTTCATAGTTGGGACCCTTGAAGGGTGGCAGAAATTCGAGTTTTAGAGGAGATACTGCCAAAGTTTCTATAAGAATTGGAGGTTTGGTTTGAGGCGTTATTTTAAAAAAGAAAGAGATTATAATGTGTCTTGTGTATTTAATCTTTTCAAAAAAAAAGGTGGAGATATTCTAAGCAAAACACAAGGTAGAGAAAATAAGGATTCTTCGCCGTCTCTCGGACGACCCACAACTCACTTCTGAGCATCTGGACCTGTATCTGAAAAACAAGAGATATATATGGAATGAGAACCCCGGGCCCATGGGTTCCTAGTACGGTAAAAGTGCCAAATAAATACAATGCACTGCAATAAAAACTCACTAAGCGCACTAAACTTCTTCAACAATTATCCATCCTAGGTTCTCGCTAATCCATGAATAGGCAACGGTCATAAAGGAGTGCTAAAACTAATTCATGTTTCACATGTTTCCCAACTCGCTGACTCTTCCACAAATCAGACTCAGAATCATAAACAAAACCATCACCAGTTATTCTACCTCAGCAATTCTGTATCAATACATCATACCCTCACCTGGAGCTAGTGAAACCACACCACTGCGTCTAACCAGGGGTCTAAAATTATCTCATCAAGAACAGCCCTCAACATCCACCGACACCAGCATGAGGGGCCTTTCAGTTGTACAAACACAAGCAATACAGGCAAGTAATACACAAATAAGGTACAAGTAGAACAAGTAGCACATAATCAGGTAACATAGCATGTATGATATAGAAATCCAAAATAAATAGACAAACCCAAACAATTCAAACATATGCAAATGATGTATGCCTGCCCTATGGCTGATGATATCATCTGTCGGTTATATAGCCAACCCGACATGTCCTGGTAGCTAACCATTGGACAGAAATACCCCTTGCGGAGCAAGTAGGCTTGAGCTACAACCTCCTTGCTACTACCCACTCAACCCAGATCCAGTGGAATAACCACTACTGCGGCTACTACCCAGCCGGGTGTTCAAAAGCTCATCTTGGAGCGAGTGGATTCACCACTACTGTCGCTATTACCCAGGCGTCACAATCTCTGACCTGGAGCAAGTAGGATGAACCACAACCCTTGCTACTGCCCAGGATCTCAGAATATACATTTGTTCAGTTTAAAAGCAATCCTCATTGTTATCAAATCTCAAACATTAACCTGAAGCAAGCAGGACGAACCACCACCCGTTACTACTACCCAAGTATCAGAGCTACGTTCATTCAAAACTCCATAATTAAACTCATTTATCATAAACATTCTCATACCTGGAGCAAGTGGACAACGCCACTGCCTACTACCTGGGGTCACACATCACATTTCAACATTTTCCATTATTCTCCATTTAACACATTCATTCATTAATCATATATGCATTTATTCTCAGCCATAATCAATAATGGCTTTGCCGTAACCCGGCAATAACTCAGCCATCCGGCTCATGGTTCAATCAAGAACCAGCCATTTATCAATAATATAGCCCTTCGGCTCATGGCATACACGGTACTTCCACCGTCATCCTCTATATCTCATATAATCATCTTTGATCATCATTTATCACAACTTTTCCCCTTGCTTCATTCGTAAGTTACCACATCCCTTAGCTCCTTCCTCATTGCTAGGCATATCATAAAGATTTAATACATAAGGGGTGAGATCAGAGACTTAGAAGTATGAGATTTGACTTTTAAAACTCAAAAATCAACTTTGGCATGAAAACAGGGCCACGCGTACGCGTCCTCCACGCGCACGCGTGGATGGCCACAAGGCTCATCAACGCGTATGCATCATTCACACGGACGCGTGGATTGAAAAATAGCCAAACGACACGTACGTGTCAACCACTCATATGCGTGGATGCACTTGCACCCCGGCACAAAACTGGCACAACTCTCGGGAAAATGGCTGGGCAATTGGTGCAGCGCATCGACGCGTCCGCGCACGCGTGGATGGTGCCTTCTTGAAGAACGATGCGTACGCGCCAAGTGCGCCTACGCGTGGAGGGTCATTCTGCTAAAAATTTTCTAAGTTAAAAGTTGCAGAATTCACAGATTAAACCCCCAATCTTTCAACGGACATAACTTCCTCGTTTTAAATCATTTTTCGCCTGTTCTTTGAACGGCAAGGACATCTCAGATCTAATTTTATTTCTAAAGCAGTTTGGCATAAAATAGGGATCCGGAGTCCAAGTTATGTTCCGTCAAAGTATGCCCAAAAACCATATTTTCATACAAAACCACAAAGTGCCATTTTTAAAACAAGCCATTTTCAACCCTTTTTAAAATCAACCAAAGCATGCCAATTTCAACCCTTTTGAAATCAATCAAAATATACCAAAATCAACATCAAGTCTCCTCAACTCATACATTAACACCTTCCCACAATTCACAGAACCGTCATATAACCATTGTTACCCATTTCAAACAAATGGCTAAATTACAAACATATTAACATGTCATACATCCTTCCTCACCCCAATTTCCAACAATACTATTCCCAATCAATCATCATTATGCATAATCAATATCATACTCACTATCACATGGTCTCACCCACAAATCAACCTTAATCATTCCTCAAGCATATATCACAACATACATATCTCTCGTGCATCATGATACCATTAAGGCATCAATAATCATAAACACATATATGACCACATAATATATCTCAACCAAAACGAAACATACCTCATCTATATAATTTCATCCACAATTACCAAATTCTACACTTAAACTCCTAAAACCATATTATTCAATGACCAACTCAGTCATTCATATATTCATTATCTGAAATTCATCAAATCACTTGTGTCATCATACAATGCACACATCAACTTACCTTCTTTAACTCTTTCCGGCCTCCGGCCCAAAATTCACAGCCTCCGGCCCAATTTCACAATTTAAATGCATAAACCATAAATCAATACTCATTACCCAATACATCAAATTCCCAATACACCAAGCATCCAAGGCCACACAATTCTCAACCCAATCATTAATTCACATTACATACCAACTATGCATATTAGCACCAACCATTTACACAATCCAAACTTAATCCTAGGGGCATCTAGCCTGGGAATTCTTATCACACCACACGGTACTTAAATGAAACTTAAACTGTACCTCTTGTAGCCAAACCAATTGAGCCTCTTCTATGAAAGTCTCCACCAACCCTTAGCTTCAAGTTTCACCAAAGCTCCACAAGCAACACCAACCCTCCAATTGTGCATCAAAATCACCAGATACACTAACATAACCAATTTCACATACATACATCAACATAGGGCTCATAAAAATGACAAATCACAAGGGTTTGAGCACTTCTTACCTCAGCCCATATGAAGTAGGGATAGAACCCGCTTAGAATCCATGTTGGAGTATCCCTAAATACCCAAAATCATAAGATTTTAACACTAACTACCCAAAAATGAGTAATAGTGGGGGATTTTGAAAACTGGACAAAGATGAATGGAATACTCACTAGAAAACTTAGATGGAATTGCAGAAGATGAGAAGAGCGACGCGTGGTCGCAAACGGCTCGTCAATCGGAGCTCCGTAGCTCAAGTTATGGTGGTTTGAAGATCAAAGAGAGTTAGGTTTCCTCTCTTCTCTTCTCTCTTCTAAATTTCAGCGCCCCAACCCTTCTTTTTAGGGTAAAATGAGCTGAAATGCTCATAACTAATGTTTATATATATTGAGTCTTGGGCCCACTTAGGCCCGGTTCACTTATTTTTGTCCGTTGGCCCAATTTTGGACCAAAACCTTTAAGATTAGCGCTCTAAATCGCACTTCAAATATTTCTACCTCCCGTAATTATAATTCCTCATTTCTTAATCTTATTTACTCATAATCAATTTTCTCAACTGCAGTACTAGACAGGTTTCAGCCGGTACTGCCGGTCAAAATTACACTTTGCGCTTTTCCGCAGAAAACTATGTTTTCCGACTCGGAAAAATTAACTGAATCCAAATATCATATTTAAATCATCAAATTCCAATTGCCAAATCTTCCAACCATATTCGCTCCTATTTAATTTATTATTTAATTAATTTCGGTTAGACCGGATATTACATTCTACCCCCCTAACAGAAATTTTCGCCCTCGAAAATTCCATCAATCACTGCGAGTACGCGCGCGTAGTGTGCCTTAATATCCAACGCATAACAATCTCAAGGTCCTTTTACTCTGCGCGCTTCCGTTTCCGCGCTCTGATTTCTCTATCTCCGAGGGTCTTGGTCATTTGTTCAACGCCAACCAACAGCCTCGTTCCTTACTTTTATCGTCTCATCAACTCTCGCCCTATTAAATCTCAAATCATGTCATCAATAATATTGCCATCATCGTTAATCATAGCCATCATCCCACATCACTATAATCAATCAAAGATCATCACCACACCTTAATCATACTCCATCACTATCCTCTCTCTCTGCCAAGCCAATTCCTCTAATCACAGTTCAACTCCAAGCATAACTTCAAAACTTACTTTCTTATTCTGAATCCCTCGAATTTCTATATGACTTGCTGTTGTAAAGTCTCCGACTCATAAATCAAAAACCCTCTTTCAAATTCTCGAGAAATTTTGACAGCACCTCTCCTAAAAACTGGAGTTTACCACCCGTCACGGGTTCCCTCAAACCAATCTCAGTACCACATCAGCATTTCAATTTAATGGTTTTCACATTCGTCTTTCAAAACCAATCATTATAAATCTCAATCTAAATCCAAGGTCACTATGATCAAACATCATAGTACTCATCTCTCAAACACAACAACTTGCACTCTCTCATCATCTAAATCCAATTACGCATCAATGATAATTTCCTCATCCGCTTTAGAACCATTAAAGCTCACAGCCGCAATCAATTCTAACTATTTGGGGATCATTACTTGCAGTAACCTGCTTAACCCTTTTAGTATTCAAACTTAAGATATTATAGTAAACTTTTACAGCTCCTATTCGTAGCTATCCTGTATTACTGCTTCTGCAAGTTTCTGCTGCTTTACTCTGATCTCTCGTCTAGTACTAGCTCTATCACTTACTTCCTCAAGTACTCAACCACAACTTAGCATGACTGGCATTTCAAATCAACATTTTCAAATCCATCATTTAGGACCATACCTTATCTATTTAAATCAAAGGAACTAAAAGTCACGGGTTCAATCCGTTTCACCAAAATATCCAAAAATCAACCAACTACATAACAAACAGAACACATCATTCTCAATAGAAAATCATTTACATCACAAGCATTTATCCATTTATATTAAGGCAAATCCTTACTCGAACCATCCGGTTGGCTTCTCAGTCTAATATTAAGCTCGACATTCCCAGTTTTTACTGTACAGGCGGTATTATAAAATCACGCACTATCCTTTAAGCTTGATTATTACAATTACCTCAATCTTACTATCGTAATCGGCCTGCACCCTGACTCTCTCCTTGTTGGCAATTTCTTGATACATGCCCTGGTAACCCGCAGTTGTAACATACACCTAACCCCAATCGGCACGACCTATTTGGGTGATGACTTCCACATCTCTGACAGCTCGAAACATCAGAAGCAGCAGCTGCCCATTTTCCCTTACCGTTTCTTTGGGGCTCCTCACTCGTCGCAAGGTTATTCCGTCCTTGGGAAAAGTGTTGTATGTATCCTCTCCCCTTAAACTATCGACCCCTTGGTGCGAATCCTTGGTTGTGCTCTCTATGACTTCCTTTCTCTGCAACCCTCCTTTTCACACACTCTTCAGCAATTCTGCTCTTATTCACTAACTCTGAAAAAGTTCGGATCTCCATTGGTCCCACTGAACTTAAGATGTCGCTCCGGAGCCCTCCTTCATACTTAATGCATTTTCATTCCTCGAAGTCTCCCGGAGCTCCCTGACACATGCGAAAAAACCTGAATAGCTCCTCAAATTTGTCTGTATACTCAGATACAGATATAGCACCTTACTTCAGCAGTAGTAACTCCAATTCCTTGGCTGTTCTGGCAAAATTCGGAAAGTACTTCTTATAGAATTCCACCTGGAAGGCATCCCAAGTGATATGATCATTCCCCTGTTGTAGGAGACGTCGAGCCCCTTGCCACCAATGCGATGTTTTCCCCGTGAGCAGATAGGTAGCAAATTCAACACGCTGCTCTTCAGACACCAACTGCGCTTGCAGTGCTCTCTCCATGGCCTGAATCCAAGTATCAGCTTCAGTCGGATTGGTGGTTCCCTTGAACTTAGGTGGATTAACCTTTAAGAAAGATGCCAGTGTCATCGGGCCCTGAGCTTCCCTTCCGCCATTGCCATTATTGTTTATCTGTTGCCCAAGAGCCTCCGCAGTGGCTTGCATAGCAGCAGCCATATTCTCCAATGCCACCATAAGGTTTACCAGGTTATTTGGGTTGATTTCCTATTCCTGCGTGCTAGTACAATCTCTCTCACGTCCCTGACCGGGTCCACGAGGCACCATCTGGTTCCTATACACACCAAACAATCGATATCAAGTTGATCAGTCTCAATATCAGAAGTATAGTGCTTCAAAGTACCAAAGGTACACTCATGGACTTCATGCTAGATGTATCGGATAGATACCCTAACTAGTACAAGCACAGACTCAGAGTATGCATTGAAGCATAAGCAGTTCCATCCCTCAGGCTCACAAGGACGAACTACTCTGATACTATAATGTAACACCCTAATATTCAAATCCTTATGCTCGAGTCATAAGTCAATGATACTACGGTGGTACGACTCTCAGGTGGACTTTTAATATATAAATATAGGTAATTTCGAAAAGAGTATTAATCGAGAAGCCTAAAAAGAGTATAAATAAAATTGCGAAGACGTATCACTCACGTTTCGACAACAAAAAGATAAACCGCGAAGCCAAAAGCGATATACGGGCAAGGCATAAAGGAGATTAAGAGATAGATAACAGATAGATATATATAACATAAGTAAATAGCCACTAGTCGCGACCCGCGAAGTTTAGGCCGGCTAGGGTACAGTACGAAAGTAGCTGACAATAGTATATCCTAATCTCTCCCAAAGGGACATGAGAGCCTCTATAGGCAAGTCCAAAAGAGTTCAATACATAATATAATCTTTTCAAAAAAAAGGTGGAGAGATTCTAAACAAAACACAAGGTAGAGAAAATAAGGATTCTTCGCCGTCTCTCGGACGACCCACAACTCACTTCTGAGCATCTGGACCTATATCTGAAAAACAAGAGATATATACGGAATGAGAACCCTGGGCCCATGGGTTCCTAGTACGGTAAAAGTGTCAAATAAATACAATGCACTGCAATAAAAACTCACTAAGCACACTAAACTTCTTCAACAATTATCCATCCTAGGTTCTCGCTAATCCATGAATAGGAAACGGTCATAAAGGAGTGCTAAAACTAATTCATGTTTCACATGTTTCCCAACTCGCTGACTCTTCCACGAATCAGACTCAGAATCATAAACAAAACCATCACCAGTTATTCTACCTCAGCAATTCTGTATCAATACATCATACCCTCATCTGGAGCTAGTGAAACCACATCACTGCGTCTACCCAGGGGTCTCAAATTATCTCATCAAGAACAGCCCTCAACATCCACCGACACCAGCATGAGGGGCCTTTCAGTTGTACAAACACAAGCAATACAGGAAAGTAATACACAAATAAGGTACAAGTAGAACAAGTAGCACATAATCAAGTAACATAGCATGTATGATGTAGAAATCCAAAACAAAAAGGCAAACTCAAATAATTCAAACATATGCAAATGATGTATGCCCGCCCTATGACTGATGATATCATCTATCGGTTATATAGCCAACCCGACATGTCCTGGTAGCTAACCATTGGACAGAAACACCCCTTGCGGAGCAAGTAGGCTTGAGCTACAACCCCCTTGCTGCTACCCGCTCAACCCAGAGCCAGTGGAATAACCACTACTGCAGCTACTACCCAGGCGGGTGTTCAAAAGCTCAACTTGGAGCGAGTGGATTCACCACTACTACCGCTACTACCCAAGCATCACAATCTCTGACCTGGAGCAAGTGGGATGAACCACAACCCTTGCTACTGCCCAGGATCTCAGAATATACATTCGTTCAGTTTAAAAACACTCCTCATTGTTATCAAATCTCAAACATTAACCTGAAGCAAGTGGGATGAACCACCACCCTTACTACTACCTAGGTATCAGAGCTACGTTCATTCAAAACTCCATAATTAAACTCATTTATCATAAACATTCTCATACCTGGAGCAAGTGGACAACGCCACTGCCTACTACCCGGGGTCACACATCACATTTCAACATTTTCCAATATTATCCATTTAACACATTCATTCATTAATCATATATGCATTTATACTCAGCCATAATCAATAATGGCTTTGCCGTAACCCGGCAATAACTCAGCCATCCGGCTCATGGTTCAATCAAGAACCAGCCATTTATCAATAATATAGCCCTTCGGCTCATGGCATACACGGTACTTCCACCGTCATCCTCTATATCTCATATAATCATCTTTGATCATCATTGATCACAACTTTTCCCCTTGCTTCATTCGTAAGTTACCACATCCCTTAGCTCCTTCCTCATTGCTAGGCATATCATAAAGATTTAATACATAAGGGGTGAGATCAGAGGCTTAGAAGTATGAGATTTGACTTTTAAAACTCAAAAATCAACTTTGGCATGAAAACAGGGCCACGCGTACGCGTTCTCCACGTGCACGCGTGGATGGCCACAAGGCTCATCGATGCATATGCGTCATTCATGCAGACGCGTGGATTGAAAAATAGGCAAACGACGCGTACGTATCAACTACGCGTATGCGTGGATGCACTTGCGCCCCAGGCACAAAACTGGCACAACTCTGGGGAAAATGGCAGGGCAATTGGTGCAGCGCATTGACGCGTCCGCGCACACCACGCGCACGCGTGGATGGTATCTTCTTGAAGAACGACGTGTACGCGCCAAGTGCGCCTACGCGTGGAGGGTCATTCTGCTAAAAATTTTCTAAGTTAAAAGCTGCAGAATTCACAGATTAAACCACCAATCTTTCAACGGACATAACATCCTCGTTTTAAATCATTTTTTGCCTGTTCTTCGAACGGCATGGACATCTCGGATCTAATTTTATTTCGAAAGGAGTTTGGCATAAAATAGGGATCCGGAGTCCGAGTTATGTTCCGTCAAAGTATGCCCAAAAACCATATTTTCATACAAAACCACAAAGTGCCATTTTTAAAACAAGCCATTTTCAACCCCTTTTTAAAATCAACCAAAGCATGCCAATTTCAATCCTTTTGAAATCAATCAAAATATACCAAAATTAACATCAACTCCTCAACTCATACATTAACACCTTCCTACAATTCACAGAACCGCCAAATAACCATTGTTACCCATTTCAAACAAATGGCTAAATTACAAACACATTAACATGTCATACATCATTCCTCACCCCAATTTCCAACAATACTATTCCCAATCAATCATCATTATGCATAATCAATATCATACTCACTATCACATGGTCTCACCCACAAATCAACCTTAATCATTCCTCAAGCATATATCACAACATACATATCTCTCATGCGTCATGATACCATTAAGGCATCAATAATCATAAACACATATATGACCACATAATATATCTCAACCAAAACCAAACATACCTCATCTATATAATTTCATCCAAAATTACCAAATTCTATACTTCAACTCCTCAAACCTTATTATTCAATAACCAACTCAGTCATTCATATATTCATTATCTAAAATTCATCAAATCACTTGTGTCATCATACAATGCACACATCAACTTACCTTCCTTACCTCTTTCCGGCCTCCGGCCCAAAATTCACGGCCTCCGGCCCAATTTCACAATTTAAATGCATAAACCACAAATCAATACTCATTACCCAATACATCAAATTCCCAATACATCAAGCATACAAGGCCACACAATTCTCAACCCAATCATTAATTCACATTACATACCAACTATGCATATTAGCACCAACCATTTACACAATCCAAACTTAATCCTAGGGGCATCTAGCCTAGGAATTCTTATCACACCACACGGTACTTAAATGAAATTTAAACCGTACCTCTTGTAGCCAAACCAATTGAGCCTCTTCTATGGAAGTCTCCACCAACCCTTAGCTTCAAGCTTAACCAAAGCTCCACAAGCAACACCAACCCTCTAATTGTGCATCAAAAATCACCAAATACACTAACATAACCAATTTCACATACATACATCAACATAGGGCTCATAAAAATGACAAATCACAAGGGTTTGAGCACTTCTTACCTCAGCCCATATGAAGTAGGGATAGAACCCGCTTAGAATCCATGTTGGAGTATCCCTAAATACCCAAAATCATAAGATTTTAACACTAACTACCCAAAAACGTGTAATAGTGGGGAATTTCGAAAACTGGGCAGATATGAATGGAATACTCATTACAAAACTTAGATAGAATTGTAGAGGATGAGAAGAGCGCCGCGTAGTTGCAAATGGCTCGTCAATCGGAGCTCCGTAGCTCAAGTTATGGTGGTTTGAAGATCAAAGAGAGTTAGGTTTCCTCTCTTCTCTTCTCTCTTCTCAATTTCAGTGCCCCAACCCTTCTGTTTAGGGTAAAATGAGCTGAAATTCTCATAACTAATGTTTATATATATTGGGTCTTGGGCCCACTTAGGCCCGGTTCACTTATTTTTGTCCGTTGGCCCAATTTTGGACCAAAACCTTTAAGATTAACGCTCTAATTCGCACTTCAAATATTTCTACCTCCCCTAATTATAATTCCTCATTTCTTAATCTTATTTACTCATAATCAATTTTCTCAACTGCAGTACTAGACAGGTCTCAGCCGGTACTGTCGGTCAAAATTCCACTTCGCGCTTTTACGCAGAAAACTATGTTTTCCGACTCGGAAAAATTCACTGAATCCAAATATCAAATTTAAATCATCAAATTCCAATTGCCAAATCTTCCAACCATATTCGCTCCTATTTAATTTTTTATTTAATTAATTAATTTCGGTTAGACCGGGTATTACATTTTCTGAGAAATCCTCTTGACAAAGGTGTGAGGGGAGAGGGTTGTTCCACCAGTGATTCAGAGGATTAGAGGAGACAGAACGTGAAGTATTAAGTTAAAGTTAGATTCAGAACTAGAATACATTAGATAACTTACCTAACTTTGGTTTAGTTTATTTTCCTTAAGAATGATTCTGAGTGTCGGAGTTCTAGGAATGCCTCTGGCTTTTCCGAGACCTTTTATATTAACTATGCGGGCACCTTTACCATACTGAGAACCTCCGGTTCTTATTCCATACTATGTTGTTGTTTTTCAGATGCAGGTTGAGAGGTATCTCATTAGGCGTCTGGACACTTGAAGCGAAGTGGTTACTGGGTTATTTTGTTGTGCAGTGATGTATATACATATACTTAGCTTTCTCTCCGCATAACTTATTCTTTTTTATATATATATATATATTCTCCGGCCAGCCTTGACTTCGCGGACTGACTTAGGAGCTTGTTATTTTGTACCTTTGGCTTTCTATTCCTACTTTTATTATCTTACATTTGATAGCTATAGTTTTCTTCACACGCAAGTTGTTCCGTTTTCAGAGCGTGGCACTTTTCCTTTTGCGATTTTGTTTTACCCATTTTTTAAGGCTCCTAGTCTATTATATTATTTCTACTATTATAAGTATGTGTTTTAATTTTTAGAAGTCGTAATACCTCGCCACCTCTATTTTATGACTTAAGCGTAAATTTTTGGGTGGTAAGGTGTTACATAGGCCGTTCCATAGCTTCCCTCATACTTAAACGAACTTTTTTCATTAGGCCATCAGAATCTATAAAGAATAAAACTTTATTTATGTGGCCTTGTGGCAAGGATTCAAGAAAAATAAAAATAATAGAGTCTAATCATTTTCAATATATAGATGTTCAAAATTTGTTACTGATGACATCAACATTCCAGAATTTTGTATTTTTGCGTCCTTTGCGTTGTTGAGCATTAGAAACATGGAATAGATTGTCAATGTGTTGTTCAAATAAATCTACCTCGTTTGCCTCTAGGTCCAACTCTTCATCGCCTGACTCTGAGGTTTTAGTTATAAAATTGTATTGAATATCATCGCCTGGCTCTGGGGTTTTAGTTATAAAATTGTATTGAATATGTTCTTGCCCGTAATTGCTTATTTTTGCTTATTTATCTCTATAGTAAAAAATTATAGAGATTGAGCTGTGTGATGAATCCTCTATAATGTTGTCTAAAAATGATTCGCTTGTCCAAACTCCCTGAAAAGAGCACTCAAGTAGAGTGCATGGCGTGGGTTTTAGACCGACTCCAAGTCATCTCTTTCGTCCGAGTTTGCATCTGTCGGGGGATAGAGCTCAAACAGAGGAGATCTAAAGAATGCTGTTTGAACTACAAGCAGAGGTGGCAGCCGAAAAATTGAAAAGGAAGGGATTGGAGGATGAAGTAGCAGCAGAGAAGATAAAGAGGCAGGCAATGGAGTTTGTTCTATGTTATCTAATTCAACGGCAAGGTGGGGAGTTACCACTAGACATTGATGCACAGATGATATCTTTGGAGGCACATAGTGTAAGATAGATATTAGGAGTTGATCTATTTTATTTGAACTGTACATTTTTTTTAATTTGACTATGCAACTTTATTAATTAGAGATATACTTTATTGATATTAATATAAATATATTAGTTTGTTTTGCAGTTATATTTTTTGAGTTTTCACCCTCAATTTAGATTTTTAGTGGATGATTAATAATATTTTTAATATTAAAAAATAACTCCCAAAACATAGAAAAAAACCCAAAATATTTAAAGAAAAATAAATTAAAATAATTTAAAAAATTAGTAGCATCGAATAGTGGCAGTTTGTAACTAACGAAAATAGACTCGGAAGAAATTTGTGATTTTTTCGAATAGCAGCGATTTGTAATTGCCAAAAAAAATAGCAGCACATAATAGCGGCGGCTTCTATTCGTCGCAAAACAATATCATTATCCTGTTTGGGAATATTGCAGCGGTTAAAAACCACTTCCATGCAATCCGCCGCGAAATATCTAAATAGCGGCAGGTATACTAGCGATTTCTGGGAACTGCTGCAATACTTAACCCCTGCGCGCTAAAGGACGACAGTTGGGGATTGCTGGAGAGAGATATTGCGACGATTTAAAAACGCCGCAAATAGAAAATAAACCGCCATTAATATCGACATCTGTTATAGTGAATTATTTTTTCTTAGGAGCCAAACAATCTTTTTTAAAAAGTTAGAGAAGTGCAATTCAAGTTGTTTTTTCAATTAGTTCACTACAATGGACAAAATAGAAAATTAAAGAAGGGTGAAAATATGTATGTTCCTCGTACAATACCTTTAGTTAATGATTAAACACTTATTTCAGCTAATTTTTCTTATAGTTATCATCATCAAATGATGTAGTTTCATAATACTAAGGGGGAAGATATAAGCAGTTAAAAGAAAAATTGACATTTATAAGAAATATGTTGTATTTCTTTTATTTTTGCGAAATACATTACAAAGTTGAAGTGAAAAATATTATTTGATTACAAGATTTTGCAAATCAACTGCCAAATGAGATTTTTGACCTAAAGAAATTTAAAAATTTTATTTATCGGTTACGAGTATTTTAACACGATTAATGTCCCAAAAGATAATAAGGGGACATAAAGTGTAGAAAGATGGTTGGTTCCTAAAGTAAATTCTCAAAATAGAAAAATTATTACTGATCAAGATGGGCTTATTATAGAGATAAATACTCATACAGAGCATAATATAACTATTTGTAAAATCTTAAAAGAGGTTCAGGTACTCAACTGAAAATAAACAGATCTCAAAAGACTATGTCACTATGAGAAATGTGAAAAGTATGTCAAAGGCTTATTTTTTTGCCGAAGTGAAAAGACATAATTCGAGTTGAAATTGAATTACATTTGAAATAAAAATGATTTTAAGTGTATAGCCAAAATCCCTCACGTTGTAAAAATAATGGGTTATAAGTTTTGTGTGAAATGAAACTTGACATTGACTATATTGCTATAAATGTGGTAGACTTGATTATACTTTGATCTCTTAAGACCAAGGATCTGAAAATCAGACTGGACTGGCTGTTCAACCGGGTTAATTTGGAACTGGTCATCTGGCCAGTCCAATTGACTTCTAGAATCGTTCTGTAAAAATGGGTAAAAAAATTGACCAAATCAGCAATTGACCGACGAACTGGCCAGGTTTTTAAAGTCCCGGTTTTTTATCTGCCCTAGAAACGGTGGCATTTTGACGCCAGGAAAAAAAACCCGAATCTATTAACTCAGTCACTTACAAACGCCTCCCTCAGTCCCTCTCCCTATCTTAATTTCCTATTTCTCCCCAACGAGCAGAAGCACTCCATCGCCCTCAGTCCCTCTACCTTGCCACCCTCGCGGTTCGAACCTTTTGTTGTCGTTGTTTGTTTGTCTGAAGCTTCTTTTGTCGACGTTGTCTGGTCATCTCATCATCGGAAGGTCAGTTTGAAGCTTCTGCTGTTGTCGTCATTGGAAGGTCGATTCGAAACTTCTGTTATTGGCCACCTCTTTGCTGTCTTTGCCACCGTGGACTCTGGTCCTTCTCTGCCACCGTGGACTTTGGGCCTTCTCTGCTCTCTCTGCCGCCCTGAACTCGTCTCTGCTTGGTTGTCTTTCTTCTCCGATAAGCATTCCTCCATTGCTTCCAATCTTTTTTTTCTTGCGTTATTTTTTATGATTCTGATTTCTTTGTTAATTTCTTTGATTCTTGTTAATTTTTTATTTTCCTGATTCTTGTTAATTCTTTTTGTAAGTTAATTTTTTTTATTTTTGTTAATTTTGTCTGATTCTTGTTAATTATTTTTCTAAGTTAATATTTTTGAAATAATTTTGTTCATTATTGATGGAATCTTGTTAATTTTGTTGATTTTTGATGCAATTGTATGGATTAACATAATATTGAGGTTTAGATTAATTGTATGGATGTCCATAATCTTAGAATTTTTTTAATTTTGTTGATTTTTGATGCAATTCTATGGATTAACATAATGTTGAGGTTCGCGTTAATTGTATGGATGTCCATAATCTTAATGGTACCTATGTCCATAATCTTGAGGTTTAGGTTCATCTCCATAATCTTGATGGTACCTATTAATTTTGTTAATTATGCTCGTAATGTTGAGGTTCAGGTTAATTGTGTGGTATTTTTTAATAATTTTATTTAATACTAGTATTTTTACCTGTAATACCATTACGGGAATATAAATCTTTTAAAATTACGTCGGTTTTACTATTATAGATTATGACACGAAAAATTTATAGCATTAAACTACTTTTATAAAATGATCGTAAGGGACAAAAGTCCCTGTCGGCTAAGAAGACCAGAGTCTTAAACAAAATTAAATAATAAGCTTTTTAGTTATTATTTTCAAATGAAAGAGTATAATGTTTTTACTTAATTTTAACATTCGTTATCTAAAATTTGAAAGAATTTAATATGTATATTAAGATAAAAAAGAAGAATGAGAGAGAGTTTGTTAATTTTGGAAGCTAAGAAAAAAATTTATTTTAATTATAATGAAAAAATATCTGGTGACACATTTTGATTTGTCAAATTACTAATATAAAATATGAATTATAAATTATATATAGAGTGGGAAGGATAAAGAGAAATAGAAAAAAAAATAGAGGAGATAAGATTATATAAGAAGGATGTTTACTAATTTTAGAGAAATATATTTTTTATAAATTTTAATAAGAGACTGTCATGTGACACATTTTAGTTATTAAATATTATATGTAATAAAATATGTAATAACTAAAAAAATATAAATATGTAATAAATATTTTAAAAAAGTAAAAATATATATTAAAAAGATAAGTAGTAAAAATTTAAAATTAAATAAAAAAATATGTATATAATAATATTTTTTATTTAAATTATATTATGTTGTTAATTTTATTTTAATTAAAAAAAATTTAACAATAAATTTTAAAAATATTTTATCTTTAAAAAACTAATTTAATAATTAATCCTTAAAAAATAAAAGATTAGTGAAGAGATATTGTATTTTTTGTCAAATTTAAACTGAAAATCAATCAGAATTCTTAGGCTGCGTTTGTTTTCGAGAACAGGAGGACAAGACACTGAGAACAGGACAAGACAAGACACTGAAGGACATAGATATAAAATTGTGTTTTTGTATTCTATTTGGTGATAAATTAGAACAAATTATGAAAATCCAATTTATTCTTATTTTTTATTCAAAAATTTTGAGATGAAAAATATAATAATAAAAAATATAATTATGAAAAATTAACAAGAATAATGAAAGAAAAAATAAAAAATAAGTTGTGTCCCTTGTTAATATCTCCGTATCCTTCATGTCAAGATGGACACAAAATACACTAATTCAGTGTTTTTGAACACATTATCTCTGTTTACATCTCTTCTGCCAAACACAATTTTGTGTCTCTGTGTTCCTGTCTCAATGTCCTGTCTCTGTAAATAAACACAGTCTTAGTGTCATAACCACTATTATTATGGTCATCTCACACCGTTCATTTCAAAAGACATCATATTTAATTATTAGTTATTAATTGTATTTTAATTAAAGTAAGAAAAGGTGGCAATGAAATTTTGGCTGCGTTTGTTTCAGCAAATAGAATAAGATAAGACACTGAGATAAAATATAAAAGACAAAAACATAAAATTTTGTGTTTTTATATTTTGTTTGGTGATAAATAAGAATAAATTATAAAAATTTAATTTATTCTCATTATTTTCATTTAAAAAATTTAAGACAAAAAATATAATAATAAAAAATATAATTATAAAAAATTAATAAAAATAATAAAAAATAAAAAAAATTATATTTTTTATTAATATCTATGTTTTTTCTATTAAGATAGATACAAAATATAATAATTTAAATATTTTTAAACACATTATTTCTATCCATGTCTATTAGTGTCTCTATTTGTCTAAGCAGCCCTACATATGAAACGAATAGATGGCAATATTCCCCCAAGTCCAGGGCAGTAAAGGTGTAGGGTCCAGCATATACTTCCCCAAAACGGGTGCTAGTGTGTCTGATTGAGAAACAAGTTGAGTTTAAAACAGTGGATGTTGATCTCTGAGTTCCTCAAGTTGCAGGTCCAACTTCTTCTGATTTTATGTTCTTCTAACTGAACCTCTTTCTGTTTGCTTTATGTGGTTTCAAGATTTCTTCTTTCTTTTTATTTTTTAATTTTATACGGTGTTACCTTTTCTTCTCGTTCTTCCTGTTATTCAAGATGGTGATTATACTCTCTATGGTTAGCTCTTTCTCTTTCCTTTTTTAAGTGCCATGCTTAGTAATTTAGTTTTATAAAATAATTTTAGTTGGATGGATGAAAGAAATAAGTGTGGAATCTAGCAAGATGATAATGGTATGGGTGTGCATCAGCTACGAGATTGCTTGTGTGCAATAAGTTATTACATGAGAAATGAGAATAAATATCTTGTGTTGTTGTCCATACAACGAAAATATAACAAATTCATCCATAAACAAAGCATGTGCAGCTTCAAGCATATCTCCCTTTCATCCCTCATTTCTCCTTCTTTACACAACAATTTCCACCTTCCAAGGTTTTAAAACAAACAAAGCACACAACAGTTTCCACCTTCCACACTCACTCACTCAACAACAAAGATACAACTTGCAATTTCGTACTCCACGATTACTGATACTTCTTTTGCTACCATTGTTTCAAATCATGTGGACAATTCAGTTTAACATTATCTTGGAAAGTGGTAGTTTGATCAATTATTGAATAGTGGAATACACCAATAGTATTGAAATTGGAAGGACATATTGGTCCGTGTATTAAAATTAACGGAACTTTGCTAAATATTTTTCAATTAAATAGTTAGAGACTATCTGACTTGTTTTCTCCGAAGGGTGAAAGGCATCCCAAAATACATATTTATTTGCATCTGAGCATGTAAATGGACTTTTTGGGTCGCATAAGTAACTCATCTCAAATCTCCCTGTTCCACAACATCCAACTTGCGCAACCTCAAAACCTGAATATTTTTAAATAGTTACAAATAAACAAATTTGGTCTGATATTTCATTTCATTTAAATAACTGCATTTCACCATGACTTACCAATAAATAAACAAACAAAATAAATGAATTTAGTCTAATATTTCATGTCATTTAAATAACTGCATTTCATCACCATGGCTGAATATTAATTATTAACGGACTAAGCTTTGATTTGTTTTGAAAAGTAGTTTATCAAAGTTTGTTTTTGAAAAATACATTTTTTAAAAATTGTAATATATATAAATATAAAGTAAATTTAGATATTTATTAATGTATAATGTTATATTTAGATTTTTTAATTTTAATAAATACAATTTAATTTTATTTTCTCCTTATAAATGCTTTCAAAAGCACCTGTAATATTTAAAAGCTATAAGTATAAGCAAATAATTTTTTATTTATTAAACACAAAACGAAGTGGTTTTAGTTTTGAAAAATAGAAATATCTTTTCAAAAGGTTATATTGAATAAAGCCTAAGTTAGGTGTAGCTGACCATCAAGGATTTAAAATACAATATTTTCAAAAAGGATAAAGTATTATTTTAGTAGAATAATATTTAATTCATTTAAAATTTGTTGAGACTCAAATAAAATATTTAAAATATTTGAGACCAAATTAAAATTTAATTTAAATATAAAAATTAAAATAGTATTTTATTTTTCGAAAACCTTAATAATATAGAGAATTAAACTATGAGTTACTAATAATATCTTTGGACTACAATTTCTTAAATCATGCTTTAACCTTACAAAAAGATAATCAACTTTTTTATTTTATTTTTAGTTATGTGCAGTTAGAATCCCAAATCATATTAAAAAACAACTGAACCGTAATATGTCAATTAAATTGTTTTATTTATGGGCTTCAATAAATTAGTCACTGTAAAACATGTGATTTTTTAGTTGATTTTAAAAATTTAGTTTCTATATTTGAAACTCTTCCTATACTATATTTCTAATGAATTAAGGGAAAGGTATATACTTTATACAAAGACAGTACACTTGTTTTTTAAGGAGAAAATTGGAACCAAAACAAAATTATATGATCAGACCAAAACTAAAAAACACATATTTTAAAGAGATTAAGAAATGGAAACTTGTTTAAGCGTTTATTATGTATTATTCAAACCATATTAATTGTGGCAATAATATTATTTGCCACCCGCAGACGCTCCTATTGGTTGGAGTTACCAATCAATTAAAGCCATATATTAATTGTGGCAATAATATTATTTGAACATTTTTAGTTTTATGCATGCTTTAACGGTATTTATATATCATGTCCACTTGATTTTGTTTTTATTATTCAAATATTATATTATGTTTTAACTATAATCTTTTAGATAATGCTCTTAATTGAAATGTTGGTGACACAGTACCAAATTGACATGTTCTTATTAACACCGAGTGTCCGAGTTTATAAGTCACACACGATGAGGACATAATTTTGAAGTATATTTAAAATATTAATAGTAAAATTGAAATCGAACTTAAAACAAAAAAAAAAGTAATTTTATTTTTTAGTAAATTCTTTTTTGGATAAAAGTTATATATTACGACCTGATTTGGTAAAATTTTTTAAAAGATATTTTTATTGCACAAACATCTTATTTTATATTTAGTAAATAAAAAAGACATGTATCTATATTTTTTATTTTGAAAAACTAGAAGTGTTTTTAAATGCATCTAAAAAATACTTTTGAATTTAAAATTAATTTTTATATTTTTAAAATTAAAATGTCTAATATATATATGTATATATATATTGATGAAAATTTATATTTATTATAAATATGCATTACATTTATGCATATTAAAATTATTTTGAATGTTAAAAAATAATTTTACAAAACACAATTTTTGTACCTTCGAATAATATATTTTAAATATATTTTAGGATAACGTATATTTTTATCTTTAAAGTTTGCTAAAAATTTTAAAAATACTCGTAAGTTTTATTTTGTCCAAAAAAATTTCGATTTGCATCAAATATATCCCTGACATCTAATTTTTCAAAAAATTTAGGAACAATTCAGCAACAAATTTTCAAAAACAACCATCCGTATTAGAGACAGTTATCATATATTATTACTGGATTAGTCCTAAAATTTTTTAAAATTTAACTATCAAGGATATATTTGACAATAAAAATTTTTGGAGCAAAATAAAACATAGAGATATTTTTAAAATTTTTGACAAATTTTAAGGACAAAAAATATACTTTATCCTATATTTCAATTATAACACTTAGGAGTGGAAACAGACCAGATCAGGCCAGACTTTATTCTTAACAGACATGTCATGTAGTTAATTGGTTTAGGTTTGGCCTGCAGTTGGTTATAGACTTTTTTTTTTTAAAGTACTAAATTTGGCCTATTATTCAGTCTGGCATGACGTGAAACTTGTTAAGAGGTTTGACAATTTTTTTTACAAAAATAACAANTAATCAATAAATTTAAATCTGACTTATTAATATATTAAGATTTTTATAAAAATGGTCTATTTTATAACAAATGAGATCAAATATAAACCAAATTATAAACTCCTAACAAACCACTTGACCTATTTCTATTAACACTATAACTAATAAAATTTGTTAGGTTTACTATAACTAATATTAGCATCTTTGTGTTAATTCCCATAATAAAATTGAAACGTACTTGAAATATTAGAAAAAAATTAAAATAAATGATATGATAAATTAAAAGTAATTTTAAACCTTTTAAAAATTTTAGGAGATAAAAAATAATATTTTATTCTTTATAATTGTAGTATTTTATGTCAAACATTAAAGACCAAAAAATTACTGGATGGATATGTTTGAATTCTATTTATAAGATAGAAATATATAGATAACAAATACAAAACTTGTTAGACACCGGAAAAAAAAAACTTGTTTGATAATTAAGACAAGAC
>NC_029778.3:64224955-64243879 GCF_000817695.3 Arachis duranensis
AAAATGCAAAAAATTTTATTGTTAAACACAGAAAAGTTTTTCTTTTTTTTTTTTATCTCTTTCTCAATATTTCGATCACTATTATTTTGGTCCTCCAAAAGATTTAATTTTTTGACGGAATGACTATAAAAAAAAGATTTTATATTTAATTTTTTAAAAATGATCACAATTTGATAAAATACACAATTTTTTTATAAGAACAAATAATCTGTTTGATTTATTTTTGTTTTTGAAACATTTGAATACCTAAATGTAAATATAAAAACCCAAGGAAATATTCAATATTCATACATTTCTTCAATTTTTTTTGAAATATCTGCCATTTAAAAAAACACAATTGCTAAAACAAATTCACATAGTGGGAAATTACCAAATTTAAATGATAAAAAGATCTATTTTTGTAAGGAAGTTTTTCAAACATTGCATAGAAATCTAATATTTAAAATCATTTTTCAAGTATATCTTTTTATTTTTAGTGCATTTTATCAAGCTAAGATTATATTTGATGGGAAAAAATATCAATTTTTTTAATTCTTTTCAAAATTGTTTTATTAAAATTGATTTTTTTAGAAGTTTAAAATAATAATTTACTTTTCTAATGCAGAAGCATAATCCAAGCTCAATTACTTTCTCAATTTGAGGGAAAAAAGAGATGAATATACTTGAGATAAAAGGAAAAAAAAAAGCTATAAACTTTACAAGGATAGCTAATAAATAATAATTGATAATGGACTTACCAAAACGAGAAGGCTGTGTAACAATCTGCAAAAGGATATCATATGCATTTGCATCAACTAATTGAAGCCCAGGAAGGTCTTTGTTAAGTTTACTGACTAACCATCCTAATTTGCCATTAAATTCCAAAGCCACGTTATTGTATTCCTCCACACAACCATGAAATTCCATAATGTTTATGGCTCTTTCCAATGGCAAACACCCCATAGGAGGCAATCCTGTCAGAGAAATTTTTCTTGCTCCAAGATGATAAATTTCCTTAAAAAAATTCTCTGCTAGTCCAATTAGAAAATCCTCGTATTGTTGAACTTTTTTAAATTGGCACCTACGTTGAGGGAGTGTGTAATAGTTCTCTAGAAAATCATTTGTACCTATGCTAACTAAATATAATGCTTCTTTGAATATTTCATTAGCTTTCTCCTCACCAAGATATGTCCTTAATTTTCTTTGGTACTCCTTGTAGTATTCAATTTCTTTCCACAGAGGTATCACATCCTGTGAAATAATATAAAATAATTAAACTCCCATTTAAAAATAATGGCTTTAGTAATTTTAGAAAAAAAACTCGATCATGAAAAAAAATTAATTATTATGCATAAAGTATATTAGTTTAACTTTGCTTTATAAAGGAGATTTTCCTTGTAATACATAGCAATTAACAATAAGTTTTTCATTTAGAAATACAATTTTTAAGATAGAAAAAAGAGTAGTGTTATTTAAATGAGATTTGATAAAATTTTGTCAAAATATTTCAATTTAAAAAAATGAGGGTATCTTTCTTTAATTTAGAGTCTAATGAGTTATTTTATTGAAAAACAAATTTTTGGATATAGAAATGATAGTTTGCTGATTGCAGTCAGATACATATTCATACCATAGATACGATACAAAAAGATTCTACTGTTACATTTATTAAAAAAATTCACAAATATCAAATATTATTTTTATTCGTTCTTTATCTATATCTGCCTTTTCGCTCTTAATTTGTAGTTTTATTTCTTTTGATAGCAATACATTTACTAAGAGTAATTTCTAGTGCAAAATATATAGAGTGAAAATAGTAACACACACTTACAACAACATTTGAAGTAGCATTGTCAAATCCAGTTCCAGCAGATGCAAAACAAACACCATTAGCAAAATCTGAAATACTATAAGACGGATCTAAGTATGCAGGAACAGTTGGCATAAGACCAAAGGCCTCAGAGATAAAATCAGGGGCAATTTTTCCATTTGAGAATCTCCCTGTTGGGTTTCCATCAGGAAAATCACGCCCATATGGCTCAAAGTTGCTCCTTGCAATTGTTGGAATGAAGTTGTTGTTACCAGAATCAACTGATGAGTCTCCAAACACTATTATTGCTGGAACCTTGTTTTTGTTGTAATTATTATTATTATTGGCACTGCTACTATGTAAAAGGAAATGAATTTGAAACACAAATAATGAATAACACAAAATTTTTTCCATGATAATAATGTTGGTTATCCTTTTTTGACAGAAATCCTATACTGAGTGCAGAATACTGCAGATAGAGAGGTACCTGTGACAGGTATGCTATTTATTGAGGAGGAGAGGTTGTTGTTTTTTTAATAAAAGGGAAAAAATGTTAACTATCACTAATTAACAGTTGCATTAAGAAAATTGTCTCACGGTGGATAACTTTTATAAATTGTAGATTTAGTCTTGAAAAAATAAGTATATAATCAATACTGTTATATAGATATTTTTCATTGACAATATATATAGGCTCAATTATAATTAGGTAGTCACTTTATTGTATACTAATTAGAATATAATTAAGTTAGCTAAAAAATAAAATCTAAAATAATATTTATTAATTGGTTAACCTCGTGTACTCCTTCTGTACCTCCACTACAAAATTAATTATAGCCACACTTTAAAAAATGAGAGGCAAAAAAGAAAGAAAAAAGAAGAGATACAGATATGGCTAACTCCAATTCAATATCAAACACAGTATATACCTTTAATTTAGGTGAAAAACTTTTGAAATGTTTGTTACATATATAGCCATTACCAAAAAGACCAAAAACTAAAATAACTTAGAGCCACAAGAAAATGTTTTAGCTTAATACTTTTTTTTACTACTTTTTATGTTTTCAAATAAGTATTTACTTTTTTTAATAATTTGTTTTATAAATAAATTTTGATAAAATTAGAAAACTAATTAGTATATATAGGAATGAATATTTACTAGACCTTTAAAAAATTTATTCTTAATAATTTAGGTTTTAATAATGCCATTTTAAATAGAAAAATAAATAAAAATATGTTTATGACTCAACCATTAAGTTTTCATCGGTTTGGCACTTTTAATTATTTTTTTAAGATTGAAGCAACTAAATTAGATTTTTTTAAGTGTTGGAATGAAAAATGCAAAACCAGTTCCAAAACCAATGACATCATCTAATAAGGTCTCACAATGGTGTTCGTTTTAAATAAATGTATTCAATTCATAAATAATCCATTAAACATTCATTGAAAATCATTCAAACATATCCTAAGTGCTGCCCAAATTTTGGCTAATCCTATCATATTCGAGATAGAGTTAATCAACAAAAATTGAAAATTGTCCATGTTGCAAGAACTCACCAGGTAGCTGATATCTACACAAAATTTCTATCTTTTGCTACTTTTGATAGATTCAAGTGCAAATTAAAGGTCATTCACAAATCTTCCTTGATTTTAAGGGACTGATAAGAGAGATGCAACTAATAAAAAATCTTCAACCGAATTAGTTAGAATAGGTCAATGATAGTTAGTGTTAGTTAGACCTCTCATAGAGTTTGTTATATTCTATATATAACGGTTTCAGCGGTAGTGTACAAAGCAAAATCATAACTCATTTTCTTTGCATTACTTGCATTCTACAAAATTACAATTTGTCTTTGATCTAATCTCTCTTTACTATTAATTCAAGAACTTCAATAAGTTTAAATGCTAATATCAAATGTTTCAAGGGAAATTTTGTTATTTGAAAATTAAGGATTATTAGTTTAATGTTGGAACAATTGGTTAAGGTCGAAGAAACGAAAAGATTGTCATTTAAGAAGTAATTCACATATTTTTTGGATAAGAATGAAGATTTGAGCCCAAAGCAACAACCAAAGTACATGAAAACTTGAAATCCGAGTCTAGTTTCTCCTATAAGTGTATTATATCTATAAATAGGACAAAGAAGTTGGAGTCAAGACATATTTTCATTTTGTTACAAAAACACATGTACTCTGAAAATGCTTGATTATACTGATGAAAGAAAGAATACATTGTTAGTGCATGTGAGTGTTTAGAACAAATTTAATTCTTGTTGTATTTATATTTTTGTACTTTACTTTTTTTATCTTTATAAATTCTGTAATTTATCATTTCACAATTTACATTTTCTTAAGTTTTATATTTGTGCTTATTTCATTCAAATATTTTTTTGTATTTTTACACATTTTAATACAAATTTTCTCTTACTTTTCTCTTCACGTGATTTTTCTTACTCACGAAGACTTGTTTAAAGTTTATTTTATTACTTTAAACTATTTAATATTACTATAAATTTATTGTGCAACTCACAAAATAAAATTGTGTTATTCTTCGAATTGAAATTGTTAGAGAGGTCGAGAGAGCAGTAGAAAAAATGTTTGTGTATATTCAAGTTATATGAAATGATACAATGTAGAAGGGTATTTATAGGTGCTAAGAGAATCGAAATAATAAAGACATAATATTTTATAATAAATATTCAGATATGCTAAATAATTTTAATGCATGCTAATTGATACTAATATAATATTCTGACATCTCCCTCACTTAAAAAATGCATAAATTGATAAAAACAAATGCAGACGGAAGCGCAAATGGAACTGCCTCAAGAAAACGCAGACGAAAACTGACTGCCAGCTAAAAACTGATAAAGTGTGAAGGGATGACAAATTATCGGAAGGTGATAAAAAACATATATTTTTTCCATGAGAATAAGTAAGCAGTGGATGAGTTAATCGTGAAGTAAGAAAAGCATCAAAGCATTGACAAAAGAGAAAAAAAAAGAAGGCTCGAAAGAAAAATATGAAAATATGGTGATTTTACCAAAAAATAACATATCTTTTTTCAAAAAGAATACTATGATTATGATATCATGTTATAGAAGAATTAAAATAATAAAAATATAATATCCTATAATAAATATTTAAATATATTAAATAATTCTAATAATTACTAATTAATGCTAATATATTCGGACAAAAATCATGATATAAATTTGATTAATCTTTGTTGAGCAAAATTTAAACAAATGAGCTACTTACCAAGATACATTGACGTGCGTGCATGACTAAATATTATGAGTAACAAGACTTTGGAGAAATGTTGGATAAGAAAATAATTTCGGTAAGAAATTTTGATGATTGAGTAATTGGAATAATAAATCATGGAACATACAAAAAGTGAAGAAAATAAATAATAAAGATGGATGATTTGATTCTGAAGTTGACAGACAATTAAAGGTTCACAGTGAATTTAATATGTTATGGACCCAATCTAGCAAAAGATAGGTTAAGGGGACGGTAACACAAATACCATAGATCTAAAGAATGGGCCACCCATAAATATAGGTAGTTATATTACACAGCTCATGTCTTCTTAAATTTATCAATGTATTTATTATAGGGCCTGCAGACATTAAATTCTAATAAATTCAAAAGTTAAAACATAAATAAAAGTTGGTTTATATTTTCGGTTCATTAAGCGTTTTATTTTAATTCTTTGATAGGCTAAAGAAAATAATTTACATTAAAAAGTAATTTTAAAATATCTCAGAGTTAAAAAAATTTTTAGTCATCATCGTATAAAATTACAAAAAAAAATCTGCCATTAAATAAATTATTATATATTTATGTATATTTTTGTATATTATTTCACATATTTAAAAAAAATATTCAATCACTAAAATAACCAAATTTAACATAATAAAATAATCAAATATGTTATAGTTTAATAATCAAAATTTTTTTCATAAACATCATATCTTATACTATAACAATTTTTTGGTTTCTATGTAGCATGTCTCTGTTTTTTTTTTTTTCACATACTTGTTCAGTTTTTTCCTACTTCTTTAATAATGAAATTATAATTGCCTAAAATCGTTCAAAATGCAATTTCTTTGATCAAATTAAAATCTTAAACAAGAACTTAGTATTTGGAATCTCTTGAAATTGGAACTAATTTGATTAGAAAATCAATTATTTTATTTAGAATTAGAAAAAATAGAATTAATTTGATTTATAAATCTCCTGACTTTGTCCGATTTCTTATTTCAAATTCTCTCTTTCCTTTGTTCATATAAATATTTTTTTGTATAGGAAAGAGCCAAAGACCCAAGAAAACAAAAATAAACTACACAAGATCAGGGAGATGTACTCTCATTACATCATGTTTTTTTTTTGTCCTTTAGGCAGTGGACATTGATTTAACAATAGTTTGACAATGAGCTATGCCTATTAAAAAATGGTGGTGGATTATGCAATATAAATGAGGGGAAAATGATACAAATACAACATTTTAAACTCAAATCAGTTTAATTCTCACTAATTTACTATTTTAACATAAAAATTAATTTTTAAATCATTTTAATTCTCAATTTATATGACTTATTCCAAAAAATAGCCATCAAATGAGGTATTATGTATTTGTATATATTCATACTTATTACTTCATATATTTTTTGCTTTTACAAAGTAATTAGCCACCAAAATAATATAATCAAACATATTATAATAGAACAAATAAACCTGCCATAGCGCAAATAACCAAACTTGTATAAAACAACATCATTCAAAAAATTTTATAAACACCGAATACGAATTCTTATGTAGTGTTTGATTAGTAGCTAATTTTTTTTTATACAAATAGTATAATTGTTTTAAAATATCTATTCTTTTTAGAATAATTTTTTTCTTTAAAATAACTAGAGTAAAACCCCACTATAGTTCCTATTCCTTTGTTTGAATGAAAACCCACCCTCTTAAGGATGCAAAAATGACATTCCAACTTCCAAACAATTCATTATGTTGGACATCCATACCCTTCTGTGAATGTCTTCGTCATCCCTTAATGGAACAATTCCATGTGCATATTAGTTGCGAGATAAGTTTCAATGTGGTCCCTGAAGTTATATTCGAATTTTAAAGTGGTCTTTGAAATTAATAGTTATCCAATTTCATCTTTCAAACTTGCACTCCAAAATTCATATTAGTCCCTAAGACATTTTCTATCCTTTAGAATCCTAAAACGACGTCGTTTTGTATTATATATATATATAAAAAAAAAACAAAAACACCTGAGCCTCCCCTTCCCCTTCCCCTTTCCCTTCCCCTTTTTCTTCCTTCCCCTTATTCTCTGTTCCTTGGCTTCTCATCATCTCCTCCCCACCGCCAACGAGCCACCGCTAGCGGACACCTCCCTCTCAGCCGGCAACGTCGTAGACCACCGAAGCCAGCCCCTTTTCTCCACAAGCTTGCTGCCGGCTATCACCACCCTAGCGTCGCCGTCGAACCCAGACCGCCGCGACGTCTCCCTCTGTCGTTCCTTCCCAAGCCGCCAGCCGCTAGCGACCCCAGAACCACCCCCGACCCCTTTTTCTTCCCTCATCTTCCCATTCTTCTTCTCCTTGTTTTTCTCCTCCCCTTCACTCAAGACCAGCCACCGTTGCCACCACCCTGCGTCGCTGGCCTGCCTCTTCCCTTCGGCCTCATCATCACTCACAGAACATGACCCCCAAGCTCTCCCTCCAGCTCGCCAATCTCTCACTGACGCAGAGAAACAGCAAAATAGAGGATAGTCCTTGTTTTTCCTCCTTCAGCAAGAACATGGTATAAATCCAAAAGGCTTATCATTTTTTTTATCTTTTTCTTTGCGTGTTTGATGAAGAAAGCGAGAAGCCCAAGAAGCGAAAAGTGGTTCTAAGAGTTGAAAGATGCAGACTTTGGTGAAAAGGGAGGAAAAGTTGAGACGGACATTGGCGGGTGGCTGGAGAGGGATGCCGGAGATGAGAGGAAAAGTGATAGTGAGCGTTAGCGAAGGAGAAGGGGAGAGGGAGGCTCTGGGTTTTTTTTTTAATACAAAACGACGTCGTTTCAGGGTTTCGATGGATGGAAAATGTCTTAGGGACTAGTATGAGTCCTAGAGTACAAGTTCGAGGATGAAATTGGGTAACTATTAATTTTAAGGACCACTTTGAGACTCGAGTGTAATTTCAAGGACCACTTTGAGACTTAACTCGTTAGTTGCTTATTTTCAAATAACGTTGCTTCCTCTTTCTTCTGCTTTTGTTCTGCTGTAGCATGTTGCCTCTTTCTCTTGGTTCTTATGTCTTTGTTTCACTGTCGCATGTTCTTTCTATTTTGCTGTTGTAGATCGCCTCGTCTTTTCTTTTCTTGTGCTTCCACTATGCTGCAACGTCTTCCTCTATTTTCACTTCAAATTAAATCTTTTAGATAATTAAGAGCTCATTATTACTATAATCATTGCCATAATCATGTATTTTGATCTCTCTAATATCCTCCCTCATGTTCTAATCGTTTCAAGAAGCACGGTTCGCAAGAATAAGTTTGTTGATATTGTTGGTATATGTGTTCAATTACATCAATTACTTTTTCATTATTCATGTTATTTGTGTTAGCATTTTTTTTATATAATTTTTGTATCAAATAAAAATAGAAATAGACATACATCGATAATATATAAGTTTCTTCAAAGAAGGAATTAACAGTAATAAAAAAAGGGTTAAGTACGATTTTGGTTCGTAAGGTATAGGTCAAAAATTTTTTTCATCTCCAACTTTTTTTTTGTATACAAAATCATCCCTAAGGTTTAACTTAGTTTTAAAATCGTTCTTTTTACTTAAATTTTAACATTTATTACCAAATTACCCCTAAATAAAAAAATAAAAAAAAGAGAAAGAACGGAAGAGAGGGAAAAAGGGAATCACGGAGAAGGGAAGAAGGGAAAGGGGGACGGCGCTGGCAAGGCTTGGAACTGCCATTGTCGTCGGGAATCAGAACCAGAGGGAGAGAGAGCTATGCCAATTAAATTTCAAACATTATGATATTAATAATATATTACAATTTTTGTATTTGGAAATATGATAGCATATCTTCATGTTGAAAATTCATGGTTTTTTTTCTGTGTTAAATATTCATGTCAATCAATGTTATTAGTTAAACTTATTGTTTTTATGAATGATAACTTCTAAAAAGAATAATTTTTTATCTCGCGAGGGAGAGAGGAGAGGTGAGCCAGTGACGCACTAGAGAGAGGAGAAGGAAAGAGGTGTTGTCCCGCGCCTTGCCGCCACGCCTTGACGCCATCGAGGAGCTCGCAAAGAGAGAGAGAGAAAATGCACGGAGGGAGAGGAAGAAGGATACCTCGTCGCCATCGAGCTCTGCCATTGCTGCCGTTACTACTAACTTTGCCGTCGCTTCGCGTCCTCGCCGCTGGTACAGTCTTCCGTAGGGTTCCGATTCTGCTTCTGATTTGTTGATTTTATTAATTACATTGTTGATTTGTTTATTTTGTTAATCACATTGTTTTTAATTTTGATTCCATTGTTCTTTTACTTTTGTTTCTTCTGCTTTTAATTCTGATTTCATTGTTGTTGTGCTTCTGATTCTGTTTCTTCTGATTTTGCTTCTGCTTCTAATTCAGATTCTAATTTCATTGTTGTTTCTTCTGTTTTTTTTTTGCTGTTGCTGCTAGTTGAAATGAATTATGTTTTGATTTTTTGATATTTAAAATACATATTTATTTTTTCATTTCTGTTTCTGCTTCCATTTATGATTCTATTTTTTGTGTTTATTACAATGGTTCTGCTTCTGATTTCATTGTTATTGTTGTTGATGCTGTGATGAAGAAGAAAAAGAAGAAGAGATGCTACTGTGATGAAGAAGAAAAAGAAGAATAGAAACTAGGTATTTTAGTGAAGAAGGAGAAGGGTATTTTGGTTCGAAGGACGATTTTAAAACTAAGTTAAACCTTAAAGATGATTTTGTATGCAAAAAAAAGTTGGGAACAAAAAATTTTTTCGACCTATACCTTAAAGACTAAAATCGTACTTAACCGTACCCTAAAAAAATTATTTAGCTGTATGAGTATTTAAGAAAATTTTAAAGAATCCGATACTTGTATTGCCAAGATTGCTGTCGAGTACAATGACCCAATCAGGGACCTGCCAATAAAACTGTTGTAGAATCTCAATAGCAATTGTCTTCTACCCCTCAAGTCTCAAACTGTTCAAAGAATTTGCTAAATATATCAGCTACTTAGTTGTAACTTCCTTAATAACCTGCATGCAACCATCTGCACCAACTGTGCAATGAAGATCCTATTAGTAGGCAAGAACAAAATGGTAGGAATTTCTACGAAAGTGCAATAAGCAAACAAAGAAGCAGAAGTATCTCAAGTTGGGGGTAGGGGGCGTTACGTCCCTATTAAATAAATGGATAGGGGATTTAGGTGTCCAAAAACACACTTTTTGTTGACGAGGTAGGGGATAATCTATTCCTATCAAATTATTATTTGACACGAGCACAACTAATAGCACGTGAGATTGTTTCGTTAAGAGATAACAAAGATATTCACAAAAGAGTTTATATGTACAATGGAATGAATTGTTATGGGTCGAAATGTCATTTTTACATCGTTAGAGGGTGGGTTGTCATTTAAGCAAATAGATAAGGGTTTGGATGGAGTTTTGTCAAATAACTATTAAAAACAGGATATGCTAAATATTAAAATGTAAACAAAGTTATTATGATTTAAGTAAATGTATTTTATTAATGATTTTATAATTGGTTAAATTATTCTGTCAATTTCTATAGTTTCATCAAATTTATAATTAAATTCTTATAATTTAAAAGCATCCAATTGGGTTCCTACACCATTTTGTATTTTGTAATTAGGTCCTTGTTAAGTCAAAAACGTTAGAGTTAACAGAATATCCTAAAAATAAGATGTTATAGTTTAGGAATTTAACCTTTACATGTGGATATCTTTAATTTATGGATAAATATTTTGTTAATTCTAATTTTTTTTCTCTACAACAAGGACCTAATTACAAAATTCAATACATTATAAGAATCCAATTAAAAATTTTTAAACTTTAGAGATTTATTATAAATTTAGTAAAATTATAGAGACAAACAAAAAAATTTAACTTTATAATAATCATCAAAAAAATAAATTAAGAATCTTATTAGATAATATTAATTAATATTTTTTCATATTATAAAAGAGAATAAACTACCATTTTTTACTATGAAATATTTGAATGTGGATGATTCTAACTATTACAAAATTAAATGTAAACTAATATAATACCCATAAAAGATTATGTTATTTTAGGAAAATTATCCAAAATATTTGACAAAATTACCCAACAAACTATTCATTTTGTGTAGGATTGTTAACCGGGACGAATCCAGAAATATTATCATGTGTGCTAATAACATATATAATATTAAAAAATTATGTAAAAAATTATATAATGTAAGATGTATTACAAAAGTATACCGATAGAAAATATATTTTAAAGTATAAAAAAATATGTGTGTATTTTTTACTAACGAAGTGGTCGATTTTTCACATCATAAAATTCATCGATAATAGAATCTGTGTCAAATTTTTCAGCAATTTTCTTTTCAATATAATTAAAAAATAATTAGCAAGAAATTCATCTTTCATTTTATTTCTGCGTTATTCTTCACAATATTCATAGCTGAAAAAGATCTCTCAATTATAGTGGTTAAAACAAAGAATGACGGTCACAAGAAGAAAAAGAATTCACTTTATGAGATTTAAAAAATTTTATTTAATTAAAAAATATTAGTAATAATATCTTTTTCAGATTTTTTTAATATTGTTACTTACTTTTTAGATATTATAAATTATTTTTTTACCAAAGCGATATTATAAATTATTAATATTTAGGTTGGACTGAATTTTTATTTATACTAAACTAAATACTAAATAAATTTTTTAAAAAATTAAATCATACTTAATAACTTATTACTATTAATATTAAAAAAAAAAGCTGGAGAGAGGCCTCCACTCGCCTCCCCTTATGTCCGTTCTTAGTCACAGATCTGAATTACATTTAAAGATTTATCGTTAGTAAATGACTTGCTGTATAGAGAAAGTGAAATTCGAACTTTTAACATTTACTTAAACATACTAGTAAGCTAATTACTAGAGCAATCCAAATTAATAAAAAAAAAACGCTAGTATTTCTGGTCATATGTGTAAAAGACTTTTGAATTAGGACATGAAATAATTTTCTATTCCCTTATTCATAAAATGTACAATATGTTTTTAACTATAATATTTTAAATTTTTAATCATTTTAGAATTTAGAGGAGGTTTCTTAAAACTCAACTAAAAATCTCACCTCTTGGTTAGAAATTAGTGCAAAATCCAAAATGGAACTATAATTTCTATTGAGTGAAAAGCACACTGCTTCTTCATTCAACAACATTAAGTTAATTGAATAACATTTAGCTTCCTTGAGGTGATCTTTTTCTTATCCCCTTTATATAGTTTTTAGAATTTTAATTTTGATTTATTTTATTTTTGGTAAATTTCTTAGAAATAAAAGAAAAAGGTGTAACACCCTCACTACCAGAAAGTCACGCTTCCGGCTGCGCCACTCTAATAGCAAGAAGTATTACGACTACTTTATATACTTAATATTAAAATAGGAGCTTGTGACTCAACACCGTATCGCTGATTTACAATCCTACTTACAAAAAATTGTAATAACAAGGACGAGGGAAGAAAATAATCTAAGCAATACAACAACATATAAACCAAACGCAGTGTAACTCTTCTTAATGCCTCTTCATCTGGTTCCTGAAAAGATAAAGCTGTAGGGGAGTGAGAACCTAACCACACGGTCTCACCACAGAGTTTCAAAGTTGTCATAAGAAGATATTTAATAAGAAAACTGTTCTCAAGCTCAGTGATTATCATTGCCTTATGAATCTTTTAAAAACCAATAGGTAATCGTTCAAAACCATTTCAAAGAAAATGTTTAATCTTTCAAAAATCCGAAACATTTCCTTTCTTATAGGAAAATCTCAATCAGAAACCAACCACGCAATCAAACAACACAATCATTAATCCAGCACCAAAGTTCATTCTCAAATGTAGCACTAACGTTAGGATTCTTGCTAATAAAGAATTTTACAAAAATAGTCGCGTTGTAGATATAGATTCTAAACCAACAAAAATCCCTTCGTGCAAATATTTTGGTTGTCACAAGTAACAAACCCCTTATTATTGGCTATGAAAAAGGTAAAATTGGGGGGTTTTGGAAATAAGGAAGAAGTATGATAAGTAATTCAAATGACAATTAAAATAAATAAATAACTATAAAATAAACTCTCGGCAAGATATGAGAACTGGAAGTCCTATCCTAGTTATCCTTATCAATTGTGATGAGAATTGGATTTTTCTCCCACTTTGTTAACCTCTAACTATGAAGGTAAGCTAAGTGAATGAGTTAATTCGAATCCTCAAGTCCCAGTCTTTCCTTGGGAAAAGTTAGAGTTATTGGATCTCGAATTAATTCTTGAAGAATTCCAATTTTCAATCAACAATGAGTTTGATAACTCAAGAGTTACCAATTAATCAACCAAAGCCAAAAGAGAATAAAATCTACTTGAATGAAAATAATTTGGATAGACACAAGCATCAGTGACATATAAGTCTGAAATATCTCAATTATATTAATAAAATAAAATCAATCCAAATATGAAGAGTCATAAGCCAAATAAGCAACATCAATGATCAACAATTAAGAGAAGTCGAAATAAAAAGATATTGAACCTGATAAAAAGATGAGATAAATTCCAAATTTCTAAAAATCCTAATCCTAAATCCTAAGAGAGAGGAGAGAACCTCTCTCTCTAAAAACTACATCTAAGATCTAAAATTGTGAATTATGATAGCATAATTATGAATGGATGCATTCCCCCACTTTATAGCCTCTAATCTGTGTGTTCTGAGCTGAAAACTGGGTCAAAAACAGCCCAGAAATCACTCCCAGCGCTTTCTGGACCGTACAGGTCGTGGAAGAGTGACGCGGAGGCGTCATCCACGCGTTAGCGTGGGTTGTGTTCCTGCCAGGTCACGCGGCCGCGTGATCCACACGTTCGCATCGCCTGGCGTCGGGGCAGCTATGACAAATTATATATCGTTGCGAAGCCCCAGATGTTAGCTTTCCAACGCAACTGGAACCATCTCATTTGAACCTCTTTAGCTCAAGTTGTGGTCATTTGAGTGTGAAGAGGTCAGGCTGGACAGCTTAGCAATTTCTTCATCTTCTTGTATTCCTTCCACTTTTGCATGCTTCCTTTCCATCCTCTTAGCCATTCATGCCCTGTAATCCCTAAAATCACTTAACACACATATCACGACATCTAATGGTAATAAAAGAGGATTAATATTAACAAATATAAGACCAAAGAAGCATGTTTTCAATCATAGCACAAAATCCGGAAGGAAAACGTAAACTCATGCAAATAGTATGAATAAGTGAGTAAAGAGTTGATAAAAACCACTCAATTGAGCATAAGATAAACCATAAAATAGTGGTTTATCAATCTTCCCACACTTAAACAATAGCATGTCCTCATGCTAAGCTCAAGAGAAACTATAAAGAGATGAAGAGGAATGATAGAATGTATGAGATGCAACCTATGAATGCAACTAAATGCAAAATATTTCTACCTACTTGGTTAAAAATAAATAAGTTCTCCAAGACAAACATAAATTAGATTTCACTAATTCAAATCATACAGTGAAAACAAGTAAACTTGTAAGAAGATAGCTCATGAAAGCAGGGAACATAGAATCAAGCATTGAACCCTCACTGGTAGTGTATATGCGCTCAAATCTTTCAAGTGTCTAGGGTCAATCTCTCTACTCTTCTCTAATCATGCTTTCTAAAACTTTGTTCTTCATCTAACCAATCAACAAATATTTAGTATACTAATGCAAACATCATAAGGTCTTTTCAGGGTTGTAATGGGGCTGAGGTAAAGCTAGGGATATGTATATAAGGCTAAGTGAGCTAATTAAGTGAATCCTTGATTAGTCTAAGATCTCACCTAACATACATACTTTGTAAAGCAAAGCTTCTTTACCTAGTCTCCCATATTTTTTCCACTTTTGATGTTACATGCTCATGCATTAGTTTTAATTTTGTCCCATGTGCATTGCTTTATTTTGCATTTGGGAAATTCTTTTGTATCCCCTTTATTCAAATACTGATTAATTTTTTTTAATGCACATGGTAATTCAATTATTTTGATTTCACATGAGCATGCTTCCCAAAATTTTTATTTTGAATTATTTCATTCTTTTCAACTTCCTACCCTTTGTTTTTATCATCCATGTTCCCAATAGGTTTCCCACACTTAAACAATTACACACAATTACACAAATTTTTTCTTAAGCTAACCAAGGATTCAACTTGGGATTTTAAATTTGTTTTTCTGCTTAAGGCTAGTGTTGTGATTTATAGAATAAGAGGGAATTAAAGGCTCAAGGGGGCTAACAAGGGTGATGTAAAAGGTAGGCTAATTTTGGGATAAGTGAGCTAGAATCAACCAATGGCCTCAATCATATGCAAGCATGTAAATATATTAAATATTGGACATATAGAATCGAACAAAGCAAAGATTACAATTATAGAGAAGAAAACACACAAGAATAAAAATTTACGGTTAAATAATGTAACCATATAAATAAGCTCAAAATCTCACAGGTTGTGTGTTCTTTGGCTCAAAAACCCAATCAAATAGGCTCAAAATCTCACTGGTTTTGTGTGTTCGAGCTTTAAACCATGTTCCAAAATAATATTTCTTTCATACAAGTTTTTCAAAAAGTTTTTAATTTAAATTAGTGAAATACTATAAAAAGTTTCTTGAAAAAAAATATTACTTCAACCAAGTGGTAAAATATGCACAAAAATCAAATAAACATGCAAATGCAACAACTAATCTACAAAGAAAATTTAAACATTGGTGTTGAGACAAGAAAGTACTAACCCATGGAGATCGGTATCGACCTCCCCACACTTAAAGATTGCACCGTCTTCAGTGCATGCTAAGATGTACAAGTGGATGGCTGCTCCAACTAATGCCTTTCTCCAAAGATTGTGCAGATGAACTTGTTTGTCTTCCCATTAAGAAGCTTTTCCTCTCCCTTCGTGGTGGCCATCCTGAAAGAAGAGGGAAAAGAAGAAAAGTAACCCAAAAATAAAGATAGAAAATAAATAAAATATGGGTGTTAAGGCCAGATAATAAGGGTCTCAATTACATGGTAGCTACAACATGCAAGTGAGAAAACAGTAGAAGTACATAGCAAAGCAAGAGTGCAAAAATTTGCAACAATGGGAAAGAGAGTGCAAGATAATATAAATTCATGTCAATGCAAAATTAATACAAATATCATAAAAGAATAACATTGACTTAAACAATATTACCCAATAGTGTAAAACAAGTCACTGAGTACCAAAATAATACCAGAAAAGACACAACAGTTGAATATGAACAAGTAACACCAATGGAAAATAATAAATTTAGAAAAGGAAATAAAAATATGCACAAAATTAAAATGCAATGGAAGAAAGTATGCAAATAAATTAAATAAAATAGAATGGAGGTGAAAAAGATGAGAAGAAGAAAGTAAGAAAAGGAAGAAGAAAGAAGAAAAGAAATAAGAAAGGAAGAAGAGAATTAGGTATAGGGAAGAGAAGATAAGATATTTGGCTACGTTGAAAAAGTTGGGCGGCGCAAGCGACGCGGACGCGTGGGGGACGTGGTCGCGCGACTGGCACTTAAATTAATCGACGCGGTCGCGTCGGTCACGCGGACGCGTGACTCAGGTTATGCTACTAGCGCGAGGGCAGCCTCGCGCTCGCACAACTCTCTGTTCGAATTTTTATTTTTGCCAAATTTGGGGTGACGCGATCGCGTGGGGCATGCGATCGTGTGATTGGGCTTCAGAAAGGAATGACGCGGACGCATCGGTGACGCGGTCGCGTGATAGAGATTGTGCGTCCAGCACCAATCCGGCACCACTCCCGCACAATAATTCGTTGTGCACCCTTTTTACGTCAAAAATCAGGGCACGCGGCCGCGTGGGGCACGCGGTCGCGTGGGAGGCCATTATTCCCATATGACGCGGACGCGTCAGCGACGCGGTCGCGTGGGACGATTTGTGCCACTGGCACGCCTCCAGCCACGCTCTCGCATGACTCTCTGTCTTTTTTGGGGTGGTGTGCTATCCATGCGACGCAATCGCATCGCTCACGCTGTCGCGTGGGATTAATATTTGTGTATGTGACGCGATCGCGTTAGGGACGCGACCGCGTGGTTCATTTTGTGTGAAACGCACAATGGCCACACAATTCCAGCCCAACTTTCTGGGCGTTGGATCTTTACGCCGATTTCCAGGTCACGCGACTGCGTGATTGACGTGGACGCGTGGGATGTGTTTTATCGCAACTGACGCGATCGCATCCCATGCCCTTTTTTTTATGCAGGTATGCAAATATGCAGTATGCAATGCGAATGAATAATATTCAGGTTCAATTAAAAAGGAAATAAAAATAAATAACACGAAATAAAACTGAAAAAGAAATGACCATACCATGGTGGGTTGTCTCCCACCTAGCACTTTTGGTTAAAGTCCTTAAGTTGGACATTGGATGAGCTTCCTGTTATGGTGGCTTATGTTTAAATTCATCCAAAAATCTCCACCAATGCTTGGATTGCCAATAGCCTCCGCGGTCCTAAACTAGGCATGTAAAGCTTCTGAGCAGCTTCAAACAGATTCTCTGGCTCCCAGGGTGATGAATGTCAGCATAGAATCCATGATCCCAAGCTTTGCTTTGAAATCCGCCTCCGTCTTGATCTACATGTTTTCATCCGGGCAGTTTAAAAAATAGATTCTCACCACGGTGACCAAACGTTCTCCGTGATCCATTCAATTGAGCATGATACCAATCCTTGCACTTCAAGTTGAAGCGTGGAACCTTATTGAACCTTGTGCACCAGCTCTGAGTATGAGCCATTTCCCTCTTACTCTTAAAGCCGCAGAGAGCTCTAAGCTGTTCATCTGTTTCAAGCAAACCATATTCAAGTGGAAGATTGAAGATAAAAGGTAAGGATTTTACCCACTTGTAGTTTGTGTTGGGCGGTAATGGCCTTGGGATAGGTGTTTTCAATGGTTCTGTAAGTTCTTCTCCCTGATAATCTTCTATGAATTCTTCCATTTCTTTGCAAATTTCTTCCACTTCAACCATATCTTGATCAGAGTCTTCAATTTCTCCCTCATCATCGCTCAAGTCATATATTGGAGGTTGAGAAAAATCTACCTCTGCATCATCTTCATATTCACTCGGGGAAGATTCTTCTGTCTCAAAGAAATCACTTGCGGATGCAAGTTCGTCACTAAGAGAACAGGACTCGTGATCATCATCATCAAGGAAACCTGCGTCCTGGGTTATTCCATCCAGTTCTTCATAAGATATTTGCATTGGAGGCGGTGCAAAATCCTCCTCAGCGTCAATTGTAGCATCCTCGACGGAGTCTTCCATGACTTTGTGTTCCCATGGAGGTTCAGTATCTCCTAAATCTTCAACCAACTCTTCCTTTTCTACAATGACAGCGCCCTCTACTTATTCCAGTACGAAGTTATGCTTTATGCTGTCCACTGGAGCTTCTCGTGTCTTCTCCACAACACATTCTTCATTAGATTCTCCACATGAAGCCATGGGATTCTGTTGAGTGTCCGAACGTCTGGAAGATAATTGATTTATTGCTTGCTCCAGTTGATGAAGGGTTGTATTAAATTGGTTTATTGATTCTTCGAGGCGAACCTGTGATTCTGGCTTTGATGGATATGGGCATGGTGTGTGGGGGAGTGGTAATTCTTGGGAGTAATTGGATTGGCGTTGGGGTGGATAAGGATCATGTGGTAGTGAATGGTGAAAAGAAGCTTGTGAGTGTGGTGGTTCAAAGTTATGTGAGAGGATGGTCTCTGAGCACAGGGTGGGGCTTGTTGGTAGCTACTAGGCGGTCCACCAAATCTTTCAGCTGGGTATGCATTGTAGAATGGTC
>NC_029778.3:64243927-64262271 GCF_000817695.3 Arachis duranensis
GGCGCCATTTTGACGTTAGGATTTTTGCTAGTAAAGAATTTTACAAAAATAGTCGCGTTGTAGATATAGATTCTAAACCAACATAAATTCCTTCGTGCAAACGTTTTGGTTGTCACAAGTAACAAACTCCTTTGAAGTTGATAACCGAGTATTCAAACCTCGGGTCGTCTTGTCAAGGAATTGCAGGGAGGTATGTTCTTATTATTGGCTATGAAAAAGGTAAAATTGGGGGTTTTGGAAATAAGGAAGAAGTATGATAAGTAATTCAAATGACAATTAAAATAAATAAATAACTATAAAATAAACTCTCGGCAAGATATGAGAACTGGAAGTCTTATCCTAGTTATCCTTATCAATTGTGATGAGAATTGGATTTTTCTCCCACTTTGTTAACCTCTAACTATGAAGGTAAGTTAAGTGAATGAATTAATTCGAATCCTCAAGTCCCAGTCTTTCCTTGGGAAAAGTTAGAGTTATTGGATCTCGAATTAATTCTTGAAGAATTCCAATTTTCAATCAACAATGAGTTTGATAACTCAAGAGTTACCAATTAATCAACCAAAGCCAAAAGGGAATAAAATCTACTTGAATGAAAATAATTTGGATAGACACCAAGCATCAGTGACATATAAGTCTGAAATATCTCAATTGTATTAATAAAATAAAATCAATCCAAATATGAAGAGTCATAAGCCAAATAAGCAACATCAATGATCAACAATTAAGAGAAGTAAAAAATAAAAAGATATTGAACCTGATAAAAAGATGAGATAAATTCCTAATTTCTAAAAATTCTAATCCTAAATCCTAAGAGAGAGGAGAGAACCTCTCTCTCTAAAAACTACATCTAAGATCTAAAATTGTGAATTATGAGAGCATAATTATGAATGGATGCATTTCACCAATTTATAGCCTCTAATCTGTGTGTTCTGGGCTAAAAACTGGGTCAAAAACAGCCCAGAAATCACTCCCAGCGCTTTCTGGTCCGTACAGGTCGCGGAAGAGTGACACGGAGGCGTCGTCCACGCATTACCGTGGGTTGTGTTCCTGCCAGGTCACGCGGCCGCGTGATCCATGCGTTCGCGTCGTCTGACGTCGAGGCAGCTATGGCAAATTATATATCGTTGCGAAGCCCCGGATGTTAGCTTTCCAACGCAACTGAAACCATCTGATTTGAACCTCTGTAGCTCAAGTTATGGTAATTTGAGTGCGAAGAGGTCAGGCTGGACAGCTTTGCAATTTCTTCAACTTCTTGTATTCCTTCCACTTTTGCATGCTTCCTTTCCATCCTCTGAGCCATTCATGCCCTGAAATCCCTGAAATCACTTAACACACATATCACGGCATCTAATGGTAATAAAAGAGGATTAATATTAACAAATATAAGACCAAAGAAGCATGTTTTCAATCATAGCACAAAATCCGGAAGGAAAACGTAAACTCATGCAAATAGTATGAATAAGTGGGTAAAGAGTTGATAAAAACCACTCAATTGAGCATAAGATAAACCATAAAATACTGGTTTATCAAGCACGCCAGGACAAACACAGACAAGACAGACAAGGAAAGCACAAATAGGTAGTAGTTACAGCAAATAGTTTAAGTAGCAGTTAAGAACAGTTTAGCAATTAGGCAAACCAAAACAAGTTCAAATCCAAGCAAAGCATACAAATGCATATGATGCATGCTTGTCCTATGGCTGATGAGGCTCATCTGTCGGTTATCTAGCCAACCCGACAAGTCTGAATTGTACTTAGACTGTCCCCCGATGTGCATTCCCATGTGTCTATGCATAGCTTTTCCCCAAATAATCAATATTGCTCAATCAGGGTAACTTTCCCGGGAATTTATATAGTGCCCATTCACACTTACGTCGTAGGGTCAACAGAGTATCGAGTTTTCAACCTGGTACACGTGGTGGCAAGCCATGGTACTTTATCCAGGGAATCTCGTATCTCAGATAATTCAAATTCATAAGCCATATGAATAATTCAAAGTTCATATATCAACATTCTCAACATTCTCAACATCATAATCATTCATTAATTCAAATCTCATTTCCAAATTCATTCAAAAACCATATTTCAAAGAAATCCTCATCATCCTTCTTTCCATTCCGTTCATTAACAATTCTCAATCCAAAACATAACTTTACCTTTGATAAATGAAGTAATCTTAAATCATATAACGCTTACAATTAAACCTTTTAAAATAACTACTTCAAATGAAACTTCTAATTTTATAAAATTTCGGCAGCATCTCCTCTAAAACTCAGATTCTGGCACCCTTTTCGGGTCAAATCCAAATATTTCTCAAACCTTTTCTCAACCATATCCAAATATCAAACATTTTCCAGAGTTGAGCCAATTCCAATACCAAATTATTTTTAAATCAAACCAATTCCAACAGTAAAACTCTTTTTAAAATCAAATCAGCTCAAACATTAAATTATTTATAAAATCAGGCCAACTCAAAAATCAAACCAACCCCTAGAATCAATTTATTTTCATATCTCAAATTATTTCCAAAATCGATTCATTTATATTACCAAGTAAACTCCAAAACCAAGAAAATCCACCTTTCATAATAATCAAGTAAATAACATTTCAAATTGGTTTTTATCAACAACCATACACCACTCATGCAATCAAGTACCCAATAATCTAGTGCAACAAACCATCACATCCACAAGACAAATATAATCACAGAAGTATATCTTTTTGCATCAATATCTATTTATCACAACTTTGTAATGTAAAATAGATTTTAAGAAAACTCCTACCTCAAAAGTTGAAACCTTTAAGGGTTAATGCATCAAGGGTCCCTTTTTAGTCTTAACTCGCGGCAGCAACCACGAGAAACGAAGAAGGATGACATTGCAACAGCCTCTATTTTAATCATACAGTTTCCAGAACTCGACCCTAGCATATTAACATCATGAACTTCTCAAAATTTTATAGCAGAATAATAACGGTAAGAATGCCAAGGCTAGAATAAATTACCACAGTTAAAGAAAAATACCGCAACGGAAGGACAGAAACTCCGGCAGCTACCTCAAGTGACGACAATAGCCCCAGGCTCCGATGACAGCAACTGTAAAAGCTCTGTAGTGACAACAATGTTCCAGGTATTCAGAAGAACGGAGATTAAAAATGAAACCCTTACCGACAGTGGATCCCAGTAACGGCAGTGCCGTTTCCCGGCAACCAGGCACAACGGTACGGCGAGGCTCGGCAACCCATCATCAACAACGGCGACAGGGCGTGCGACAGCGGCGGTGGCTTTGCGCTGCACGACAGTGCCTTCCCTCTCTCCACTAGAAATGCTCTCTCTTGTTCTCTGCTCCAGTGACGGCGATGTTCGCGGCTTCACTCGGCGGTGACATGCACGGCCCTGACGGCGAGACAACACCGTCGTCCTTCCTTCCTCTCTCTCTCTTTGTGTTCTGTTCGACGGTGACCTTGTGCTTCGGCGGCGGTGATAGCTTCAGACGGCTTCCTCTCCTTGTCGTGGTTGCAAGTTCAGTGGCAGAGGGTTCTTCAACGGTAGCGACACGAGCTCTCTCACTCCCCTCGCGTCGCGTCGTTCCATTCTCTCAGCAGTGGCGTCGACGAAAGCTTGGCGGTGATGGGACGGACTGGACGGTGACGGCGTGATGGTGAACTTGATGGTGGCGCCGCGGACAAGCTCTCCTCCTCGGGTCACCCTTCTCCTCGTTCTCTCACTCTCTCTTCTCTTTTCTTTCTTTCTTCCTGTCTTTCTCTCTCTTAATACATCTCTCTCCGTATATGTGTGGGTATGTTTGTGTGTTTGGGGTGGAGTGCTACTATATACAATGAATGATGATAATAATTAATTAAATCAATAATAAAATGAATGATAATAATAGTTAATTAAATCAATGATATTGAAGGCGGTTAACGAAGCCCATTTCAAAAGCTACATTTGATTTTTATATAGCTATCAGATTTGAGGGGAGGGGAGTGAAGTTAGGGTTTGATTAAAGTTAGTGAATTTTAATTTGGAGATTTAGAGTTAATAAATTAGGATGATAGAATAATTGAAAACCAAATTTTAATCCAATAATAATATCTATAAAAAAAATACTATTTGATTATCAACTTAAAACTTATTTTTAAATAAATATTCTAATTCAATAATTAGAGGTAATAAAAATCAATTTTTTTATAATAATAAAATAAAGTTAAAAATCTAATTATTCAACTTAAAGCATATAAAATTCTTATTATTATCCAATTATTAAAGTTCTAAATTATAAATAAAAAATTACTTAATTTATATATAAAAGCTCTTAAAATATAATCTTAACTAAATATAATAAATCAGAAACAAATTTATTATTTAATTTTGTAAAAATCTGAGGTCTTACATCCTACCCTACTTACAAAAATTTTCGTCCTCGAAAATTAACGTAATACACAAAATATTTTATAGTCTTAATACCTTACTTTTGAATACTTTAGAAAAGCAAGAAGTGTTAGCATATATATAAATTTTCAAATACCGGATAAACTATAAAACTTAGATATAAGGAAAGAGCGTGGTAATAAACATAAGTTATAAGATGGGTTCAGAACGAAGAAGTTATATGGTGTCGACACTTTACCAAAACTTGAAAAAAAAACAGAATAAGGTGCTTTCCAATTCGCTTATCACTCTATTCCAAATCCACTTGAATATCCAACGTTATTCCCAATACTTTATCTTATATGAAAAAGCTCCTTAAATTCCATTCTTTTAAAATTTTTATCTCTATCCATGCTCAACTATTAACTTTTACTTCCAGTAAACTTAATCAAGGTTTTAAACTCATTCGTTATCAAGCAACAGTCTAATCAATCGATCTTATGATATCAAAAACATATTCTAACACGCACTTAAACATGCTAATGCGGTACCATCGTTTCTCATTTCCCAATCACTTAATTATCTATTGCGAGTCGTTAGCCTACAAATATTGCAGTGTCTTGGACTTTTAAAATTGACTTCCTCATCTACTAATTGTTCCCTGAAGAGCTAACACATCGGTTTCTATCCCTAATGATCATACATAATATTGATATAATGTTTGCTCACAGATCTCGTACCTACTTCAGAACTTTAACTTCTCAACTCCATCAAACATTTATAATCCCACAACCGGTTACAAGCCTAATACCCGCAAACTCTTTCACGAGGAATAAAACTTCCACAATTTCTCATAATGTTGCATACTTACCGCTTCACCTCCCTTGTCCACAAACCACGTTTTAAAGAACTAGCGTATCGCTTACTAGACTTAAAGGTCACATGTGACATTAAAACAATTCTCAAGTTTATTCAGAAGGATACAAGACTTTAGAAAAGAAGGACAGCATTTGAAAAAATTTGAGAGAATTGTTAACATTACAAGCAAACAAGGAGGTAAAAGCAATGGAGGGTGTTGAAAGGAAAATTGAGTGACAAATTTGAGGGTAACCCCAATTCAAAGAAATTCGACGAGGAATAATAAGAAGAAAACACTATAGTGGTTTGAAACGAATGCAAGTTAAGTCAAGGAGCATAAGGTTTATAGAAAAAAAAATCCAAAGCCAATAATTATGCTCACCAGGTCTAAAAATATGATTTAAAAAAATATCTTCTAATACATTAAATATAAAGAATGAAAAGCTCAAGAAAAATGATCTCATGTTCTAAAAGAAATGTATGCAACAAACATTTTGTAAAAGAACGACGAAAGCGGGTATCAAAAACGGCAATATGGTTGAAAGAAAATTAAGTTGCATTTTGTCAAAACAATTCTCAAGTTAAAGGAAAAATAGGTGAGAATTGAAAAATGAAAATCAATTAGGTTAAAGCCAAGACAATTTCTCGAAAATCTCGAAAGATATTTAGGTACTTGATGAGTGGATAATTTATACGCTTTTTGGCATTATTTTTATATAGTTTTTAGTATGATTTAGATAGTTTTTAGTATATTTTTATTAGTTTTTAAGAAAAATTCACATTTCTGGACTTTACTATGAGTTTGTGTGTTTTTCTATGATTTTAGGTATTTTCTGGCTGAAATTGAGGGACTTGAGCAAAAATCTAATTCAGAGACTGAAAAAAGACTGCAGATGCTGTTGGATTCCGACCTTCCTGCACTCGAAGTGGATTTTCTGGAGCTACAGAGCTCCAAATGGCGCGCTTCTAATTTCATTGGAAAGTAGACATCTAGGGCTTTCCAGCAATATATGATAGTCCATACTTTGAGTGAGTTTTGATGACATAAATTGGCGTCAAAACGCCAGCTCTCTGCCTTTTTCTGGCGTCAAAATGCCAAAACTGGCATAAAAGTTGGAGTTAAAACGCTCAAACTGGTACCAAAGCTGGTGTTTAACTCCAGAAATAGCCTATGCACGTGAAAACTCCAATGCTCAGCCCAAGCACACACCAAGTGGGCCCCAAAAGTGAATTTCTGCACTACCTATCTTAGTTTACTCATTTTCTGTAAACCTAGGTTACTAATTGAGTATAAAAACTACTTTTAGAGAGTTATTATGTACCTCATGACATTTTATATCTGACTTTGTATCTTCTACGGCATGAGTCTCTAAACCCCATGGTTGGGGCTGAGGAGCTCTGCTGTGTCTCAATGGATTAATGCAATTACCACTATTTTCTATTCAATCACGCTTGCTTCCGTTCTAAGATATTCATTCGCACTTAAACATGATGAATGTGATGATCCATGACACTCATCACCATTCTCAACTTATGAACGCGTGCCTGACAGCCACCTTAATTCTATCTTATATTGAAAGTGTATCTCTTAGCCTCCAGTCCGAAAGATCAGAGTCTTCGTGGTATAAGCTAGGATTATTGGCGGCCATTCCTGGGATCCGGAAAGTCTAAACATTGTCTGTGGTATTCCGAGTAGGATCCGGGAAGGGATGACTGTGACGAGCTTCAAACTCGCAAGTATTGGGCGTAGTGACAGACGTAAAAGGATCACTGGATTCTATTCCAACATGATCGAGAACCGACAGATGATTAGCCGTGCGGTGACAGTGCACATGGACCATTTTCATTGAAAGGATGGGAAGTAGCCATTGACAACGGTGACACCCTACACACAGCTTGCCATGGAAGGAGCCTTGCGTGCGTGAAGAAGAGGACAGTGGGAAAGCAGAGATTCAGATGAAAGAGCCTCTCCAAAACTCCAACCTGTTATCCATTATTGAATCACAAGTATCTTCTATTTCATGCTCTTTTATTTTATTGCAAACAAAACCCTTTTCATTGATAATCTCCTGACTAAGAGTTACAAGGTAACCATAGCTTGCTTCAAGCCGACAATCTCCGTGGGATCGACCCTTATTCACGTAAGGTATTACTTGGACGACCCAGTGCACTTGCTGGTTAGTTGTGCGGAATTGCAAGTGTGATTGCAATTTCGTGCACCAAGTTTTTGGTGCCTTTGCCGGGGATCGTTCGAGTTTGGACAACTGACGGTCCATCTTGTTGCTTATATTAGGAAAAATTTATCTCTTGGGTCAGAGTCTTTTATTTTCTTTTCAAAACTTTTCAAAAAAATTATTACTTTTCTTTTAGATTTTTCTGTTTGAGTCTAGTTGCATGTTTTAAGTTTGGTGTTCCTTGGTGTTTTCTTCAAATTTTCGAAAGTTTTGCATTAAATTAGTCATCAATTTTCAAAATTAAATCTTTTTAAATTATTTTTCAATCATATCGTTTCAATCATATCTTTTTTTTCAAAACTTCCTAACCACTTTCTCTTTCTTCATTTTTTCGTAATAATAATAATAATAATAATAAAACAAATAAAATAAATCCACATCATCTTCCTAACTCCATCATGGACCTAAGTGGAAATGAACAGTTCAGAAGGACTTTGGGATCATATGCTAATCCCACTACTGCTTTATCTGGGGGTAGTATCTGTATACCCCCCATTAAAGCTAGTAATTTTGAGCTAAACCCTCAGCTCATTATCATGGTGCAGCAAAATTACCAGTATTTCGGTCTTCCACAGGAAAAACCTACTGAGTTTCTGGCACAGTTTTTACAAATTACTGACAGTACGTGATAAGGAGGTAGATCAGGATGTCTACAGACTATTATTGTTTCCATTTGCTGTGAAAGATCAAGCTAAGAAGTGGTTAAATAACCAACCCACAGCAAGGATAAAAACATGGAAATAGTTGTCAGAAAAATTTCTGAATCAATATTTTCTTCCAAAAAGGATGACACAGCTAAGGCTAGACATCCAAGGCTTCAAACAAGGAGATGATGAATCTCTTTATAATGCCTGGGAGAGGTACAGAGAGATGCTAAGGAAATGCCCATCTGAAATGTTTTTAGAATGGGTGCAGTTAGACATCTTTTACTATGGGCTTACAGAAAAAGCTCAGTTATCTCTAGACCACTCAACTGGTGGATCTATACACATGAGGAAGACGATTGAAGAAGCTCAAGAGCTTATAGATACAGTTGCCAAAAATCAGCATCTGTACTTAAGGAAGTGAGTCCTCCATGAAGGAAGAGACTAAAGCAGTACCCACTGACCTTAGTCCTCCAGAACAAGTTGTTGAACTCAACCAGCAATTACTCACCCTGACAAAATAGTTAGCAGAATTTAAAGAGATGTTACAGGATACTCAAGATGCTAATAAGAATACGGAAGCACAACTTGACCAGACAAGACAACAGTTATCTAAACAAATAACAGAAGAATGTCAAGCTGTTCAATTAAGGAGTGGAAAAACATTAAATATATCAACTCAAAGCAACAGAAAGTCAAGAAAAGAACAACTGACAGAGGACGAGCAGAATGCTACCCAAAATCCCTCTGAGGACAGTAAGAGCCCAGAGAGAAATGATTCTGGCATTCAAACACTAGAAAAGGGTGACAAACTGGCGTTAAACGCCCAGTTCTGGTGTTCAAACGCCAGAAAAGGGTGAAAAGTTGGCATCAAATGCCCATTCCTCCTCCTATCCTGGCGTTTAAACGCCAATGAGGGATCAGACACCTGCAAGTGCTGATAATAACTCCCTCAAGTAGGCTTCTCAACCTGCCTCTGTAGGAAATAAACCTGCAACAACTAAGGTTGAAGAATATAAAGCCAAATTGCCTTATCCTCAGAAACTCCGCCAAGCAAAACAGGATAAACAATTTGCCCGCTTTGCAGACTATCTCAGGACTCTTGAAATAAAGATTCCATTTGCAGAAGCACTTGAGCAAATACCCTTTTATGCTAAGTTCATGAAAGAAATCTTAAGTCATAAGAAGGATTGGAGAGAAACTGAAAAAGTTTTTCTCACTGAGGAATGCAGTGCAGTCATTCTAAAAAGCTTACCAGAGAAGCTTAAGGATCCCGGAAGCTTTATGATACCATGCACATTAGAAGGAATTTGCACCAAGACAGCTCTATGTGATCTTGGGGCAAGTATCAACCTAATCCCTGCATCCACTATCAGAAAACTTGGTTTGACCGAAGAGATCAAACTAACCCGGATTTGTCTTCAACTTGCCGATGGCTCCATTAAATACCCATCAGGCATAATCGAGGACATGATTATCAAGGTTGAGCCATTTGCCTTTCCCACTGACTTTGTAGTGCTGGAAATAGAGGAGCACAAGAGTGCAACTCTCATTCTAGGAAGACCTTTCCTAGCAACTAGACGCACCCTCATTGATGTCCAAAAGGGGGAAGTGACCCTGTGAATCAATGAGAATGAGTTTAAGTTGAATGCTATCAAGGCTATGTAGTATCCAGACACACCAAAAGACTGCATGGAAATGGATCTTATTGACTCTCTGGTAGAAGAAGTCAATATAACTGAGAGTCTCGAATCAGAGCTAAAGGACATATTTAAAGATGTTCAGCCTGACTTGGAGGGGCCAGAGGAATTAGAAGAACCTCTGAAAACTCCTCAATTAGAGGAAAAGTCCCCCAAACCAGAGCTCAAACCACTGTCACCATCCCTGAAATATGCATTTCTAGGAGAAGACAACACTTTTCCTGTGATCATAAGCTCTACCTTAAAGCCACAGGAAGAGGAAGCGCTGATTCAAGTTCTAAAAACACACAAGACAGCTCTTGGGTGGTCCATAAGTGATCTTAAGGGCATTAGCCCAGCCAGATGCATGCACAAGATTCTCTTGGAGGATAATGCTAAGCCAGTGGTTCAACCACAAAGGCAGCTGAATCTAGCCATGAAGGAAGTGGTGTAGAAAGAGGTCACTAAATTACTAGAGGTTAGGATTATTTATCCAATTTCTGATAGCCCTTGGGTGAGCCATGTCCAAGTCTTCCCCAAGAAGGGAGGCATGACAGTGGTTCATAATGAGAAAAATGAACTAGTTCTCACAAGAACAGTTACAGGGTGGCGCATGTGTATTGACTACAGAAGACTCAATACAGCCACCAGAAAGGATCATTTTCCTTTACCATTCATAGACCAATTGCTAGAAAGAATAGCAGGTCATGATTATTACTGCTTTTTGGATGGCTATTCAGGCTACAACCAAATTGTAGTAGATCCCTATGATCAAGAGAAAATAGCATTCACATGTCTATCTGGAGTATTTGCCTATAGAAGGATGCCATTTGGGCTGTGTAATGCACCTGCAACCTTTCAGAGATGCATACTCTCTATTTTCTCTGATATGGTGGAGAAATTTCTAAAAGTCTTCATGGATGACTTCTCAGTATATGGAGACTCATTCAGCTTCTGTCTTGATCACCCGACACTTGTTCTAAAACGGTGCAAAGAGACTAACTTGGTTTTGAACTGGGAAAAATGTCACTTTATGGTGACTGAAGGGATCGTCCTTGGGCATAAGATTTCGAACAGAGGAATAGAGGTGGATCAAGCTAAAGTAGAGTTAATTGAAAAATTACCATCACCTGCCAATGTTAAGGCAATTAGAAGCTTTCTGGGGCATGTAAGATTCTATAGGAGGTTTATAAAGGATTTTTCAAAAATCGCAAAACCTCTAAGTAATCTGCTAGCTGCTGACATGCCATTTATATTTGACACAGAGTGTCTGCAGCCGTTTGAGACTCTGAAGGCTAAGCTGGTCACAACACCAATCATTTCTGCACCAAACTGGACATTACCATTCGAACTGATGTGTGATGCCAGTGACCATGCCATCGGTGCAGTATTGGGATAGAGGCATGACAAACTTTTGCATGTCATTTACTATGCCAGTCGTGTACTAAATGATGCGCAGAAGAATTACACAACCACAGAAAAGGAATTGCTTGCAGTGGTTTATGCCATTGACAAGTTCATATCCTATTTGGTAGGATCAAAGGTGATTGTGTACACTGACCATGCTGCTCTTAAATATCTACTCATAAAGCAGGATTCAAAACCCAGGCTCATAAGGTGGGTGTTGCTTCTGCAAGAGTTTGATATAGAAATAAGAGACAGAAAGGGGACAGAGAACCAAGTGGTAGATAACCTGTCTCGGATAGAACCAGTAGAAGGGGCGTCCCTCCCCATTACTGAGATCTCTGAAACCTTTTCGGATGAGCAACTCTTTGCCATTCAAGAAGTACCAGGTCATATGAATAAAGAATGCCTTGTAGTAAGGACTCAAGGTTCTCCATCTGTAACCATGGGAATTAAACATAAAGAGCTTCTCCCAATACAGAGTCAAACAAAGCCCCCACATTCAAACTCTAAATTTGGTGTTGGGAGGCCACATCCAAACTCTAAGTTTAGTGTTGAGAGATCTAGACCATACTCTGATCATCTATGAGGCTCCATGAGAGCTCACTGTCAAACTATTGACATTAAAGAAGCACTTATTAGGAGGCAACCTAAATTTATTTTTATTTTATCTATATTATTTTATTTTCTTTTAGGTTGATGATCATGTGAAGTCACAAAGACACTCATAAAAATAAAGCAGAAGTTGAAAATAGCACACCCTGGAGGAAGGACTTACTGGCGTTTAAACGCCAGTAAGGGCAGCAAAATGGGCGTTTAAACGCCCAATCTGGCACCTTTCTGGGCATTTAAACGCCAGAACAGGGCACCAGAATGAAGTTTAAATGTCAAAACTGAGCAGAAAGCTGACGTTTAAACGCCAAAGCAGGGTAGCAAACTGGCGTTTAGACGCTAGAACAGGAAGGAAAGCTGGCGTTTAAACGCCAGAATAGGGCAGCAAACTGGCGTTGAAACATCAGAATTGCACTCTAAGGCATTTTGAACACCAAATTAGAGCATGGATGAGAAATCCTTGGCCTCTCAGGATCTGTGGACCCCACAGGATCCCCACCTACCTCAACTCATTCTCTCTTTTCTTCACACCTTTCTACAATACCCTCCCCCAATCACTTTCATATCTCTTTCCCAAATACCCCTATTCACCCTTTCATTTTCACACATCACAAACACCCTCTTCTCCCCTTGGCTGAACCCTATACACCCTCCATCTCCTCCATTTCTTCTTCTTCTACATCTTTCATTCTTCTTTTGCTCAAGTCATGGGAGATGGAGAGATTCATCTCAAGGGTCCATAGCTCAGTAGTAGAGCATTTGACTGGAAAATAAGAGAGCCCACTCATGGATCCCAACAAGAGCATGAAGAATTTTCTCATCAAGAAATCCCTGAGATGGCTCAAGGGATACATTTTTCTCCACACAACTATTGGGAGCAACTAAGGATAGGAGCACCAAAATCACTAGGGATGGAGCAACAAAGGCAAGGAAGAGACATAGAGAAGCTCAAGAGCTCCATTGGTTCTTCAAGAGGAGGAAGACGCCACCCACACTAAGGTGGACTCATTCCTTAATCTCCTTGTCTAATTATTTTTCTTTTTTTTTCAAATTTTTGCTTGATATGCTATCTATGTTTGTGCTTTCATTACATGATCATTAGTGTCTAGTGTCTATGCCTTAAAGCCATGAATAAATGAATCCTTCACCTCTCTTAAATAAAAAATGTACTTAATTACAAAAGAACAAGAAGTACTTGGATTTCAAATTTTATCTTGAAATTAGTTTAATTATTTTGATATGGTGGCAACATTTTTATTCTCTGAATGAATGCTTGAACAGTGCATATTTTTTATCTTGTTGTTTATGAATGTTAAAGTTGTTGGCTCTTGAAAGAATGATGAACAAAGAGAAATGTTATTGATAATCTAAAAAATCATGAGATTGATTCTTGAAGCAAGAAAAAGCAGTGAAAAAAAATGGAAAAAAAGGGAGAAAGAAAAAAAAGAGAAAAAAGAAAAAGAAAAAGAAAAGCAAGCAGAAAAAGCCAATAGCCTTTTAAACCAAAAGGCAAGGGTAAAAAAAGATCCAAGGCTTTGAGCATTAATGGATAGGAGGGCCAAGGAAATAATATCCAGGCCTAAGCGATTAAATTAAGCTGTCCCTAACCATGTGCTTGTGGCATGCATGTCCAAGCGAAAAGCTTGAGACTGAGTGGTTAAAGTCGTGATCCAAAGAAAAAGAGTGTGCTTAAGAACTCTGAACACCTCTAACTGGGGACTTTAGCAAAGCTGAGTCACAATCTGAAAAGGTTCACCCAGTTATGCGTCTGTGGCATTTATGTATCCGGTGGTAATACTGGAAAAAAAAGTGCTTAGGGTCACGGCCAAGACTCATAAAGTAGCTGTGTTCAAGAATCAACGTACTGAATTAGGAGAAACGATAACACTATCTAAAATTCTAAGTTCCTATAGATGCCAATCATTCTGAATTTCAAAGGAAAAAGTGAGATGCCAAAACTGTTCAGAAGCAAAAAGCTACAAGCGCCGCTCATCTAATTAGAACTAAGTTTCATTGATACTGTGGGATTCATTGTATATTCTCTTCTTTTTATCCTATTTTGTTTTTAGTTGCTTGGGGACAGGCAACAATTTAAGTTTGGGGTTGTAATGAGCGGATAATTTATACGCTTTTTGGCATTGTTTTTATATAGTTTTTAGTATGATTTAGTTAGTTTTTAGTATATTTTTATTAGTTTTTAAGTAAAATTCACATTTCTGGACTTTACTATGAGTTTGTGTGTTTTTCTGTGATTTCAGGTATTTTCTGACTGAAATTGAGGGACTTGAGCAAAAATCTAATTCAGAGGCTGAAAAAGGACTGCAGATGCTGTTGGATTCTGACCTCCCTGCACTCGAAGTGAATTTTCTAGAGCTACAGAACTCCAAATGACGCGCTCCTAATTGCGTTGGAAATTAGACATCCATGGCTTTCCAGAAATATATGATAGTCTATACTTTCAGCGAGTTTTGATGACAAAAATTGGCGTCAAAACGCCAGCTCTCTACACTTTTTTGGCGTCAAAACGCCAGAATTGGCATAAAAGGTGGAGTTAAACGCTCAAACTAGCACCAAAGCCGGCGTTTAACTCCAGGAATAGCCTATCCACGTAATAGCTCCAATGCTCAGCCCAAGCACACACCAAGTGGACCCCAAAAGTGGATTTCTGCACTACCTATCTTAGTTTACTCATTTTCTGTAAACCTAGGTTACTAGTTGAGTATAAAAACTACTTTTAGAGAGTTATTATGTACCTCATGACATTTTACATCTGACTTTGTATCTTCTACGGCATGAGTCTCTAAACCCCATGGTTGGGGGTGAGGAGCGCTGCTGTGTCTCGATGGATTAATGCAATTACCACTGTTTTCTATTCAATCACGATTGCTTCCGTTCTAAGATATTCATTCGCACTTAAACATGATGAATGTGATGATCCATGACACTCATCACCATTCTCAACTTATAAATGCGTGCTTGACAAACACCTCCGTTCTATCTTAGATTGAAAGTGTATCTCTTAGCCTCTAGTCCGAAAGATCGGAGTCTTCGTGGTATAAGCTAGGATTATTGGCAGCCATTCCTGGGATCCGGAAATTCTAAACCTTGACTGTGGTATTCCGAGTAGGATCCGGGAAGGGATGACTTTGACGAGCTTCAAACTTGCGAGTGTTGGGTGTAGTGATAGATGCAAAAGGATCACTAGATTCTATTCCAACATGATCGAGAACCAACAGATGATTAGCCGTGCGGTGACAGCGCACATGGACCATTTTCACTGAGAGGATGAGAAGTAGCCATTTACAACGGTGACACCCTCCACACAGCTTGCCATGGAAGGAGCCTTGCGTGCGTGAAGAAGAAGACAGTAGGAAAGCAGAGATTCAGATGACAGAGCATCTTCAAAACTCCAACCTGTTCTCCATTATTGAATCACAAGTATCTTCTATTTCATGCTCTTTTATTTTATTGCAAACAAAACTCTTTTCATTGATAATCTCCTGACTAAGAGTTACAAGGTAACCATAGCTTGTTTCAAGCAACAATCTCCGTGGGATCGACCCTTACTCACGTAAGGTATTACTTGGACGACCCAGTGCACTTGCTGGTTAGTTGTGCGGAATTGCAAGTGTGATTGCAATTTCGTGCACCAGTACTCAATCGAATAAAGTTATATAGTGAAATCGTGCAAAAAGTTAGAAGGAAATCAAAGCTAGTTGGAAAAGGAAAGTTTAGGGTAAAGTTTTAAACTACGTTAACTCTCAAGGTACATATTCAAGCAGAACGAGTAAAAAAAAATGCAAGAAAGTTGAGAGAAATTCAAACTCTAAAAAGTAAGTCCAAGGTAAATTCTCATAGTTAATAAAGGAAGTAAGTGGTGCGTTGCAGACAGACAAATTTTTGTTAAATAAGGAAACTTTCAAAGTTTCATGTAAGATGGTGCAGGCCAATTTCAGAACAATTTTGTCAAATTTAATGAATGGCTATGGACGCAATTAAGCGAGAAAAATTGATTCAAGATTTCTTAAGAAGGGAGTCCAAAACTTGTTTTAAAAGTTTACATTAAAACTCCAAGAATATGGTTGAAATTATCATTTTATAGGAACATTCAAGAATATTAAGATGTGTTTAAAAAAAGAAATCAGGCCATACATAAAGAATCCTAAATCAAGGGAGTTCAAACAAGTTTCACTAGGCATGAGACATTAAACAGGCTTTCAATTGATTCAAAAGAATACAAATCCCATAAAAAAAGGCAACTCAATTAATAGTCTCAAGGAAGAATCTTTGACTAGAGAAAGATAATTAAAAGGACAAACAGTGCACTAGATTGAATCAAATTCAAACTGATTCGGATAAGTATGAGATCTACAAAAGAAGGAAAACTAAGACTAATGGTGATGTTTAGAACAGTAAAAGAATAATTCAAACAAAACTAAGTATATCATCCATAGGAGTGAAAGGCATAAAAAGGAGTTGATCCGTTCTTAAAAGAAAATATACGAGTCCAACCTTTAAAAAAAAAACAACGAATGCATAATTAACGTGTTATGCTCAACCAAATTCAAATTAAAAATAGATTAGGTGAAGTTTATTAAACGAAAATTAACTGGAAAGAAATAAAAATATTCTTTTGAAAAGTATCTAAATACATAATCAAATAAAAATATTCATAAAAATTGTAATAAAGTTGTTAGAAAATTAAATTGTATTTAAAGTAAATATATTTCCATAAACCAGCGAAGGAACAGGCGAGGTATTGAAAACAATTAGTTTTAAACTATATAAGGAACTTTCAAAAGTTTATATAGAGAAGTGTATATAAGATCAAAAGCAGTTTTGTTAAGATTTGAAGAATGGCTGTAATTATCGTTAGGTAAGAGGAAAACTAAATCACAATTTGCCTACAAAGGACTCGGAATAAGAACTTAAAAAGGTATTCTGCATAAAACAGGTTCAAATGTATATCAATGAATATATAACTCAAGAGGAAATACTTAAACAAAGAAGGTAAATACACCAAGGATTTTAAGCAGACATATGCAATTAGGATCAAATAAGAGCACACGTGAACAAGAGGACAGGATTGAAAGATAATCCGATCACTTTCCAAGAAAATAATCGCAAACAAGAATCTTAGAGCATACCAAGTAGGAACTAGACACCTAATATTCACAGAATTCAAGACACCTAACCGAGTAACCTCAAGAATCCACCGCTAACGTTCCCAAACCCGCGATTCGCATTTCCTATAACTCGTATATCATCTATGACAACCCATTAGTGCTTTCATATACATAATTTACTAATATTAAGCCGACTAAACTTAATACTAGGAATTATGTAATGCAATACTAATGGCATTAATCAATACACCGTCATGTACATAAAGCTCTAATTCTCGTATCTGAACGAGACCTATTACATGACAAATGCTCAGAGTATGCAATTGAAGCATAGTCAGTTCTTTCCTCAGGCTCTACAGGAATGACTGCTCTGATACCATAACGTAACACCCTCACTACCAGAAAGTCACGCTTCTAGCTACGCCACTCTAATATCGAGAAGTATTATGACTACTTTATATACTTAATATTAAAATAGGAGCCTGTGACTCAATACCGTATCGCTGATTTATTTGAAAACCGGAAAATATATATATATAAAACATACAACTCATATCCCTCTTACAAAAAATTGTTATAACAAGGACGAGGGAAGAAAATAATCTAAACAATACAACAACATATAAACCAAACGCAGTGTAACTCCTCCTAATGCCTCTTCATCTGGTTCCTGAAAAGATAAAGCTGTAGGGGGTGAGAACCTAACCACACGGTCTCACCACAGAGTTTCAAAGTTGTCATAAGAAGATATTTAATCAGAAAACTGTTCTCAAGCTCAGTGATTATCATTGCCTTTTGAATATTTTAAAAACCAATAGGTAATCGTTCAAAATCTTTTCAAAGAAAATGTTTAATCTTTCAAAAATCCGAAACATTTCCTTTCTTATAGGAAAATCTCAATCAGAAACCAACCACGCAATCAAACAACACAATCATTAATCTAGCACCAAAGTTCATTCTCAAATGTAGCACGCCAAGACAAACACAGGTGTAAAACCCGGTTAATTAACGGCTAATTAACCCATAAATGAGAATTTATTCTAGAAAGCCCAAAATGTGATTTTTGTGGCTAAATATGATAGAGGAGATTGAGACGAGAATTTCGGTACCAATTTTATAGAATTCGGACCAAGATTGGACCGAACGGGCCAAACCGGGCCAATTGGACCCAAAGTGGGCCCTTGGCCCAACATAACTTGACCAAAACCCTAGTTTTCAGCACTCTCTCTCCTCACACAACACCAAACACGCTGAAAAGAGAGGAAATGGGGGAAGAACACTCTCTCAAACCTCTATCTCTCACTTGATCTTCAAACCACCATAACTTTTGATCTAGAGCTCCGATTGCCGCTCCGTTTACGGCCACGCGTTCAGCGCGGAGAGCTCTACAAAACCCATACAATTAATCTTGAGGTAAGT
>NC_029778.3:64262721-64263401 GCF_000817695.3 Arachis duranensis
TGCAATAATGATTTATTGGGATTGGTGTTGTGGAAATTGGCATGAGGAAGAGTATATGTTATGTCAATATGTTTGAGTTTGGGCCACTTAGATGAAGTGGGTTAAAAAGATGAGATAGTGATTTTGTAATTTGTGGTAAAGTGTCAATGTGTGAGTTGAGGAGGCTTGATGTTGAAATTTATGTATTTTGATTGATTTCAAAGGAAAGGGATGAGAATGGCATGTTTTGATTGATTTTGAAAAGAGTTGGAAATGGCTTGTTTTGAAAATGGCACTTTGTGGTTTTTATGAAAAACATGGTTTTTGGGCATACTTTGGCGGGACATAACTTGGACTACGGATCTCTGATTTGTACCAAATCTTTTTAGAAATGAAATTGGATTCGGGATGTCCGTACCGTTCGAATAACGGGTGAAAAATGATTTAAAATGAGGAAGTTATCTCCGTCGGAAGATTGGGGTCCAAATCTGTAAATTCTGCAGCTTTTAACTTAGAAAATTTTTAGCAGAATGACCCCTTGCGCGTGGGCGCACTTGGCGCGTGCGCGCCGTTCTTTCCGAAAATGCCATACGCGCGTACGCGTGATGTGCGCGGGCGCACCGATAGTGCTGCACCCAATGCCCAGCCATTTTCCAGAGAGTTATGCCAGAACTGTGCCAGTGTTGTGCCTGGGGCATAAG
>NC_029778.3:64263630-64264622 GCF_000817695.3 Arachis duranensis
TCTAAGCCTCTGATCTCACCACTTATATCTTAAATCATTATGATATGCCTAGCTATTAGAAAAGGGCTAGTGAATGAGGTATCTTGCGAGTGAAAGCAAGGGAAAATGAATAATCAATGAGGATCATTGATGATTGTGTGAGATGTGGAGGATGGTGGTGGAAGTGCTGGTTATGTCATTGGCCGAAGGGCCGTAATTGTTTATGGATTGGCTGGTTATGGATTTAACCGTAAGCCGGAATAGCTGTGTATGCTATGAATATTGGCTGGTTCTGGATTGAACCGTGAGCCGGAATAGCTGTGTATGCTATGAATATTGGCTGGTTATGGATTTAACCGTGAGCCGGATGGCTGATATGGATGTTGATCCATGGATGAGAATTCATACATGTTTATGCTGAATTATTGATAATTGTGATTTGCACTTCCACTATCTGAGATACGAGTTTCCTTGGGTAGTAGCAGTGGCTAGCCACCACGTGCTCCAGGTTGAGACTTGATACTCTGTTGACCCTATGTCGTAAGTGTGGCCGGGCACTGTGAAAGACCCGGATGAGCTCGCCCCCGTAAATATTCACCAGTAAGGGTGATGGATATAGATCATGATTATGATCAAGTTTATGATGAGTATAACTCGAGTTGGGGATGCATGACAGAGGGACAGTCCAATGGTTAGCAACCAGGACTTGACGGGTTGGCTCTATAACCGACAAGATGATATCATCAGCCACTAGGGACAGGCATTCATCATATGCATACTATATGAATTGTTTGAGATTGCCTATTTGACTGCATATTACTTGCTAATTGTCTAAATGCCTTACTTGTTCCTAATTGTATATTTCTTGCTTGATATATCTGTGATTGTTACATTATACTCCTGTTGGTGGTTGGGAAGATTGAAGGAATTGGAAAGGGAAGTATTAGTTAGACTGAAGTATCTTTAGTCAGATGCCCTTTATGGTTTAGCTTGTTTATAAGCTTTGATATTAT
>NC_029778.3:64264748-64283840 GCF_000817695.3 Arachis duranensis
TACCATGCTGGGGACCTCTGGTTCTCACCCATGCGGATTTTGTGGTTTTCAGATGCAGGACGTGAGGTTTCCCGCTGAGGCATGCTGGAGACTTCTAGATTTGCGAAGATCCTTTGTTCTCGGGGCTATGTTTTGGTTTATATGTTTTGCTTAGATACTTTTATCTCCATTAAATAATTCAAACTGTGATGACTCCTCTTATGGGAGATTTTGGAGAATAGGTTTTATGTATTTGTGTCCCTTTGGGTTTCCTTTGTGGTTTTCCTTATTTCTATTATATGTATATATTGCTATGCTCGGACCGGTTATCTTCGCAGCTGGATTATGAGTCTTGATATTCCTGTTTTTGACACTCCTTTGTATATATAATCTCGCGTTGGTTTATCCTTGTTCGTTATGTTATCAATCGGAGTGTTGCGCTTTCGAGTTGCGATTTTTGTTTACCCCCTTTTTCTACAAAGGCTCCTAGTTATAATCAATTATTCATACTACTATACGTACTAAATTTTTATTTTAGAGGTCGTAATACCTTGCCATCTCTGAATTATGACTTAAGCATAAGACTCTGTATGGTAGGGTGTTACAACAGGCAAGACAGACAAGGAAAGCACAAATAGGTAGCAGTTACAGCAAATAGTTCAAGTAGCAGTTAAGAACAATTTAGCAATTAGGAAAACCAAAACAAGTTCAAACTCAAGCAAAGCATACAAATGCATATGATGCATGCCTGTCCTATGGCTGATGAGACTCATCTGTCGGTTATCCAACCAACCCGACAAGTCTGAATTGTACTTAGACTGTCCCCCGACGTACATCTCCAAGAGTCTATGCATAGCTTTTCCTCAAATAATCAATATTGCTCAATGGGGGTAACATTCCCGGGAATTTATATAGTGTCCGGTCACACTTACGTCGTAGGGTCAACAAAGTATCGAGTTTTCAACCTGGTACACGTGGTGGCAAGCCATGGTACTTTATCCAGGGAACCTCGTATCTCAGATAATTCAAATTCATAAGCCATATGAATAATTCAAAGTTCATATCTCAACATTCTCAACATTCTCAACATCATAATCATTCATTAATTCAAATCTCATTTCCAAATTCATTCAAAAACCATATTTCAAAGAAATCCTCATCATCCTTCTTTCCATTTCGTTCACTAACAATTCTCAATCCAAAACAGAAATTTTCCTTTGATAAATGAAGTAATCTTAAATCATATAACGCTTAAAATTAAACCTTTTAAAATAACTATTTCAAATGAAACTTCTAATTTTATAAAATTTCGGCAGCATCTCCTCTAAAACTCAGATTCTGCCACCCTTTTCGGGTCCTATCCAAACATTTCTCAAACCTTTTCTCAACCATATCCAAATATCAAACATTTTCCAGAGTTGAGCCAATTCCAATACTAAATTATTTTTAAATCAAACCAATTCCAACAGTAAAACTCTTTTTAAAATCAAATCAGCTCAAACATTAAATTATTTATAAAATCAGGCCAACTCAAAAATCAAACCAACCCCTAGAATTAATTTATTTTCATATCTCAAATTATTTCCAAAATTGATTCATTTATATTACCAAGTAAACTCCAAAACCAAGAAAATCCACCTTTCATAATAATCAAGTAAATAACATTTCAAATTGGTTTTTATCAACAACCATACACCACTCACGCAATCAAGTACCCAATAATCGAGTCCAACAAACCATCACATCCACAAGACAAATATAATCACACAAGTATATCTTTTTGTATTAATATCTATTTATCACAACTTTGTAATGTAAAATAGATTTTAAGAAAACCCCTACCTCAAAAGTCGAAACCTTTAAGGGTTAACACATCAAGGGTCCCTTTTTAGTCTTAACTCGCGGCAGCAACCACGAGAAACGAAGAAGGATGACACTGCAACAACCTCTATTTTAATCATACAGTTTCTAGAACTCGACCCTAGCATATTAACATCATGAACTTCTCAAAATTTCATAGCAGAATAATAACGGTAAAAATTCCAAGGCTAGAATAAATTACCATAGTTAAAGAAAAATACCGCAACGGAGGGGCAGAAACTCCGGCAGCTACCTCAAGTGACGACAATAGCCCCAGGCTTTGATGACAGCAACTGTAAAAGCTCTGCAGTGACAACAATGTTCCAGGAATTCAGAAGAACGGAGATTAAAAATGAAACCCTACCCTTACAGACAGTGGATCCCAACAACGACAGTGCCATTTCCCGGCAACCAGGCACAATGGCGTGGTGAGGCTCGACAACCCATCATCAACAACAGTGACAGGGCGTGTGACGGCGGCGGCGGCTTCACGCTGCACGACAGCGCCTTCCCTCTCTCCACTGGAAACGCTCTCTCTCGCTCTCTGCTCCAATGATGGCGATGTTCGCGGCTTCACTCGGCAGTGACATGCACGACCCTGACGGCGAGACAGCGCTGTCATCCTTCCTCCCCCTCTCTCTCTTTGTGTTCTGTTCGACGGTGACCCTGAGATTCAGCGGTGGCGATAGCTTCAGACGGCTTACTCTCCTGGTCGTGTTGCAAGTTCAGTGGCAGAGGGTTCTTCAACGGTAGCGACACGAGCTCTCTCACTCCCCTCGCGTCGCGTCATTCCCTTCTCTCAGCAGCGGCGTCGACGAAAGCTTGGCGGTGATGGGACGGACTGGACGGTGGCGGCGTGATGGTGAACTTGATGGTGGCACCACGGACAAGCTCTCCTCCTCGGGTCATCCTTCTCCTCGTTCTCTCACTCCCTCTTCCCTTTTCTTTCTTTCTTTTTGTCTTTCTCTCTCTTAATCCATCTCTCTCCGTATATGTGTGGGTATGTTTGTGTGTTTGGGGTGGAGTGCTACTATATACAATGAATGATGATAATAATTAATTAAATCAATAATAAAATGAATAATGATAATAGTTAATTAAATCAATGATACTGAAAGCGGTTAACGAAGCCCATTTCAAAAGCTACATTTGATTTTTATATAGCTATCAGATTTGAGGGGGAGGGGAGTGAAGTTAGGGTTTGATTAAGGTTAGTGAATTTTAATTTGGAGAATTAGAGTTAATAAATTAGAATGATAGAATAATTGAAAACCAAATTTTAATCCAATAATAATATCTATAAAAAACTACTATTTGATTATCAACTTAAAATTTATATTTAAATAAATATTCTAATTCAATAATTAGAGGTAATAAAACTCAATTTCTTTTATAATCATAAAATAAAGTTAAAAATCTAATTATTCAATTTAAAGCATATAAAATTTTTATTATTATCCAATTATTAAAGTTTTAAATTATAAATAAAAAATTACTTAATTTATATATAAAATCTCTTAAAATATAATCTTAACTAAATATAATAAATTATAAATAAATTTATTATTTAATTTTGTAAAAATTCGAAGTCTTACAAAAGGCAAGTTGGGTATATAAGAAAATTTTTCTCTTTTAGCTATTTCTTTTACTCTGTTCTTTTTGTTACTATTTTTTAGTTTGTGGGTTGGTCAGTATGTTCATATTTTCATGATTTGTTGCCTAACTCAATATATGGACATGTTTGTTCTTTGTTGTATTTAAATTCCTGACTGATGTACCACTTGAAATTTAGTGGGACTTATACACGTACGAAGATGTAGTTTGTCGCCGTCAAAACTTAATACCCTAACTAACGAGTCTATTATACTAGCAATAATCCGTGCAATTACACATATTAATTGAGACTTTATTTTCTAGTAAATATTAATAACTTATCTTTAATAATTTTGTACTAACCAAAATAGAATTACGTAGTATTTATCATACATTTATAAAAAAAAGTTATAAATTTTATAATAGTTGTAATCATATTTTAAAAAAGAAAAATGATATAACCAATATTGATTGCCACGTTAAGTGCTTGTTTTTGAAATAGAACTCAACCATAAACTTTAAACTCTCCTCAGATTTAGTGAGCATTTCAATGCAATAACTGTGTAGAAACATTTAAACCAGTATGTATCTCCTAAAATTTTTCATATTTGCAGAAAAAAATGGGAAAAAAAACTATGATAGGCACAATTAATGGATATTTTTATATAAATAAAAAATTTATTTTTAAAAAATAAAAGAACATTATTTTTCAAGATATTTTTTTGGATAATACTTGCAGTTCATCTAACAACTAATAAGTAAGCAATCTGGTCACGCACTCTATTTTTTAGTTATGTTTATTTAGTTTTGAAATTAAAATATTAGTCATAATTAATTATATGAGTATTGAATTAAATTAAATCATTAATTTAAATTATATATATTTAATTTTTTAAATAATTAACTAGACTAGATAAGACGAAAGTAGATGGATAGGTAGATTTGAAAATGAAATATTTGGTTGACTTTTTAAAAATGATTTATTTTTATATTTTTAAATTAAATATTGATTTTTAATTTTTTTTTTGGTAAATAAGTATCACTTTTTAGGCATCATAGCATTCACCATAAAATAAAAGCAAAGATTCTGAAATTAAATTATCTCTATTTTATAACCGTTTTTAACTAACAAAATCTCATAATTTTCAAGAAAGTAGGGATGGAGATATATATATTTCACATTATACTTGGATATGTAAAGTTGGTTCAAAATTGTTATAAAATAGAGATATTTCAATATTTTTGAATTTATTTTTTGTTTTAATTTTTTTTTGAAACAAGAACGCTCAACACATACGTGGAGCGAGTAAACAAAGAAAAAACCAAAAAACCAACACCACTCTTAACCATGTAGCAACCTAGCAAAGCATAAACTTACCCCTTTGTCATCTCCGACATTGCCATCAACAAGAAAAAGGATCCTCACACCTCCACTTCTTGAAACTAAGAAACGACATGTTAATAATTTCTTCTGCACATTTTTCTTGATTCTGAAAAAGTCTCATATTCCTTTCCATGCAAATGTTCCAAACTATCGCAAAGAAAGATACCAACCTCCTTCCTAGTGATTGTACATGTTTAACTTTGAAAATGTTCCTTCAACCTTTGGAAAAAGACCAAAGACTACCAAATTCAGATAACCATGCACACCACACCTGTCAAGTAAATTCACAGCCAAGAAACAAATGGTGAACATATTCAATATCTACATAACACACATACTATCTTCTGGATTAACAATCCCGAGATGATACAATCTTTCCTTTGTATTCACCCTACCTATCAAAACAAACCAAACAAAGAGATCCACTCTTGGAGGAACTATGCCTTTCCAAATAGTCTTAGTAAAATTGTAACTTGTTACGTCATCCGGAAACGTTTTTGCCTGCAAGTCTGCAACACTTGCACAAAAGAGTTAGTAGAAAATACACCTAGCCTATCAAACTTCCAAACAAGCCTATCAACAGCTAGTTTAAACGGCCTCAAAGTGTCATGTAATTGATTCACTAGCCCATCCCAGAACCCACAAATCCCTATGACATATCCTTTTTGGGTTAAAACTGAGAAGAATCTTGAAAACTGATCCTTCATAGAACCACCATTTAGTCAAACATCTTGTAAAACTCACAAAATTAATAAATAATTATTCAATAAATTAATTATTACTTAAAAAATTAGAAAATTATATTTTATAATTTAGAAAAGTAGAAATATTAAAAATACGAATTTTGACACTAATTTTAAAGGATTTGACCCAAAATTAAACTAACGAGCTGAACCGGTTAAACCAGACCTAAGTGGGTCCAAGCCCACCTACATAAACCCTCATATAAGGCTTGAAACAGCCTTCCTTCTTCTTCAAAGTTGCAAAATACGCTGAAGAGAAGAAGTGGGAAATAAAACCTAACCCTTTTTTTACTTCCAACTTCAATCCTCTGTAACTTTCAATTTGGAACTCTGATTGACGAGCCGTTTATGGTCATGCGTTTGTCTTGAAGTCCTCTTCAATTCTATTTAAGATAAGTGGTAAGTCTCTCTATAATTCATGCCCATTTCTCTGTGCCCCTTTTCTCCACAAAATTGGTTTGAGTTTTGAGTGATTTTGATGATTTTGGTGGTTCAGGTACAATATAACGTTGGATAATTGTTGGATTATACTCTAATCATCAATGGGTAAGGTAAAAAAACTCTAAACCCTTGTGGTTTGTCCAATTTTGTGTACCCTAGTGCTAATTTAGTGAATTGTATGAATTAGATTGAATTTATGTTAAATTAAAGTTTGAATCAGTGAATTGGAGCTCTTGGAACAAACCCTTGGTGGTTGAAATCATTGGAATTGATTGGGAATCTTGAAGCTTGAATTTTGGTGGTTTTGAGTTTAGGGAGGAATCGACCAATGTATGATTTTGGTTTCTCATAGTTAAGATATAATGTGTCGTGAAAACTTAGGCTAGTTGACCATGGGATAAGATGAATATATGAATTATTATGTTTAGTGAATAATGATGATAATTGTCGAATTTGATGTAAATGGATTTTGAATTGGTTGGTTGGATTGATTGGTTATGGTATGAACATGAAATGTGGATTTTTGATATTTGATGTTGAAATTGGTGAGAATTGTGATTGTAAAATTGATTAGATTGGAAGTTTGGGATGTGGTATGTTGTGAAATGAATGGATAGTGTATGAATATAGTTTGAATATGTTTGGTGCTGTTTTGGTTAGGAAATAAGGGTTTTGGAATTGAAAATTTGGAAAACTTGTGGTTTGGTGACTTTTAATGAAACTTGATTTTTAACCAACTTTGGCGGTCCATAACTCGAGCCTTGGATTTAGATTTTTAATGAAATTTGTTTCATATTAAAGATAACTTTAAAAGCTTTGAAACGGTATAAATTTTATGGGAATTAGAATTTTGTAGAGGAAGTTATGAACATCGGAGGTTGGGTACAGAAAACTGAATTTATAGACTTAATAGCTTTTTACCCATTTTGCATAGCTCGCGTATGCGGAGGGGTGACGTGTATGTGGGATGCCCATTTTCAAAGCCGCGTACACGACCATATGGCATACGACGCAGGGAAAGCTTGCTATTTGAGAGGCTCGCGTACACGGACCAGTGATGCGTACGAGAAACAGTCCAAATTTGCACTTCTGCATATGCTGACAGAGTGACGCGTACGCGGAATTCCTATATTTTGAAAGGTGGATTTTTGAAGTTTGAATCATTCCTCTAACTTTTCAGACCTCTGTAATTGCTTTTAAGGTATGATTGTTAGTGTTTAAGCTTTAGGACGAGTAAGGATATACTCAATAGGATAAAAGAGGTAGTTTCTGTTTAATATTTATAGCCGGTGACTCAGGATTACAAAGCACTATGGGTAGGTTAACTAGGGTGGTTTAACGATAGTTCTGCATTGATTAAAGAAAAGATATCAGAGTGTAAAGGAGATAGGTTGCACACACACACACACGCACGCACGCACGCACGCACGCACGCACGCACGCATACACACACACACACACACACACACACACACACACACATATATATACTTCTTATATTATAAAACTTATTAAAGAAAGGAATAGATGTTTCATCTGAGCACTCTTTCTTGAAAGTGCGACCCCAGGAAATGGTGAAAGGTGAGGATCCCTTCTTTGTTCCTCTTGGTATTGTAAAATCGCCCCCATCGAGATGGTGGGAGATTAGGATCCCTTCCTTTGTTCCTCCTGGGCATATGAGAACATACCTTCTGGGTAGATGCAAGGGTTGTGATTTCGCCCCACTTGCTCCAGGTTGGTTAGTTTAGAGGCTCCCCGGGTAGATGCAAGGGTGTGGTTCTCCCTACTTGCTCCGGGTTATGATAAATGATGTATGAAAAGTGCAAAGACATTATGTATATGTGATGCTAAGGCTATAATGAATGACTATGCAATGTTTATGAATGAATATGAATACTTATGTGGCTTATGCACTTATTTTATCTGAAATACGAGTTTTCCTGGGTAAAGAGCAGTGGCTTGCCACCACGTGCTCTAGGTTGAGACTCGATACTCTGTTGACCCTACGACATAAGGGTGACTGGGCACGTATAAATTCCTGGGAAGGATTCTCCCAATGAGCAAAATTTATATATTCGAGGGACAGTCCAGGGTTTAGCAGCCAGACTTGTTGGATTGGCTTTATAACCGACAGATGAGACTTATCAGCCATATGATAGGTATATGCATATGTTTGAATTACTTGCTTGTTCCTTAATTGGGAATGCCTATGTGAATTTAATATGCTTAATTGTTATACTTGCTATCTGCATTACTTGTATTCTACTTGTGTTTGTCATTGTCTGCTTGCTTGTCTGCGTGGTTCTGCCGAAGTTGGAGGTTTTGGAGGAAAGTAGAAGATTGAGGGTTAGGATAAAGTTTCAGTTAAGTTTAGAACCTTAGAGAACCACCCTATCTATAGTTTTCGTTTTAAATCTTTAGGTTTTATAATCTGAGTATCGGAGTTCTAAGAATGCTTCTGGCTTTCTCGGAACCTTATATATTATCTATGTGGGTACCTTTATCATACTGAGAACTCCCGATTCTCATTCCATACACGTTGTTACTTTTCAGATGCAGGATGTGACGCACCTCACTGAGCATACTGGATTTGCTTTCTTGGAAGCAAAGATTTATCTTTTTAGGGCTTGTTATATTATGTATTTATATATGTGTGTGTGCACTTTTCTCTGATTTTGTATAAGAACATGTTTTATCCCTCCTAGAGGTTGACTTTGGAGAATTAAGATTGGTATTTTGTCTTTTGGTTTCTGTTGGGTTGTATCTATATATTCTAGCCGGCCTTGACTTCGCAGGTTGAGTCTAGAACTTGATTATATTTATCCGTTGGAACTCTATATTTATTTCATGTAGTTTTTAGTATGTTTTAGTTAGTTTTTAGTATATTTTTATTAGTTTTTAGGCAAAATTCATATTTCTGGACTTTTCTATGAGTTTGTGTGTTTTTCTATGATTTCAGGTATTTTCTGGCTGAAATTGAGGGAGCTGAGTAAAAATCTTATTCAGGCTGAAAAAGGACTGCTGATGCTGTTGGATTCTAACCTCCCTGCACTCAATGGATTTTTTTGAGCTACAAAAGTCCAACTGGCACGCTCTCAATTGCGTTGGAAAGTAGACATCCATGGATTTCAGCAATATATAATAGTTCATACTTTGCTCGAAGATAAATGACGTAAACTGGCGTTTAACGCCAGTTCCATGTTCCATTCTGGCGTTAAACGCCAGAAACAGGTTACCAATTGGAGTTAAACGCCCAAAACAGGTTACAACCTATTGTTTAACTCCAGAAACAGCCCAGGCACGTGAAAAGCTCAAGTCTCAGCCCCATCACACACCAAGTGGGCCCCAGAAGTGGATTTCTGCACTATCTATCTTAGTTTACTCATTTTCTATAAACCTAGGTTACTAGTTTAGTATTTAAACAACTTTTAGAGATTTATTTTGTATCTCATGACATTTTTAGATCTGAACTTTGTACTCTTTGACGGCATGAGTCTCTAAACTCCATTGTTGGGGGTGAGGAGCTCTGCAGCGTCTAGATGAATTAATACAATTATTTTTGTTTTCTATTCAAACACGCTTGTTTCTATCTAAGATGTTCATTCACACTTCAATATGATGAATATGATGATCCGTGACACTCATCACTATTCTCAATCTATGAATGCGTGCCTGACAACCATCTCCGTTCTACCTTCGATTGAATGAGTATCTCTTGGATTCCTTAATCATAATCTTCATGGTATAAGCTAGAATCCATTGGCAGCATTCTTGAGAATCTGGAAAGTCTAAACCTTGTCTGTGGTATTCCGAGTAGGATTTAGGGATTGAATGACTGTGACGAACTTCAAACTCACAAGGGTTGGGCGTAGTGACAGACGCAAAAGGATCAATGGATCCTATTCCAACATGAGTGAGAACCAACAGATGATTAGCCGTGCGGTGACAGCACACCTGGACCATTTTCACTGAGAGGACGGATGGTAGCCATTGACAACGGTGATCCACCAACACACATCTTTCCATAGGAGGAACATTGTGTGCGTGAAGAAGAAAACAGGGGGAAAGCAGAGAAAAGTGTGATTTACAATTTTGTGCACCAAGTTTTTGGCGCCGTTGCCGGGGATTGTTTGAGTTTGAACAACTGACGGTGAATCTTGTTGCTTAGATTAGGAAAATTTTGTCTTTTGGGTGAGAGTCTTTTATTTTCTTTTCAAAAATATTATTTTTTAATTTTTAGTTTTTCTGTGAGTTTAGTGTCATGTTTTAAGTTTGGTTTCAATTGCATGCTTTTCTTTGTCTTTCAATTTTCGAATTGCATGTTCTTTGTTCTTCCTTGATCTTCAAATTGTTCTTGTGGAAATGAACAGTTCAGAAGGACTCTGGGGTCATATGCTAACCCCACTACTGCTTCATATGGGAGTAGTATCTGTATACCCTCCATCGGAGTCAGTAGTTTTGAGTTGAATCCTCAGCTCATTATCATGGTACAACAAAGTTGCCAGTATTTCGGTCTTCCACAGGAAGAACCTACAGAGTTTCTGGCACAGTTTTTACAAATTGCTGACACAGTACATGATAAGGAAGTAGATCAGGATGTCTACAGATTATTACTATTTCCATTTGCTGTAAAAGGCCAAGCTAAGAGGTGGTTAAATAACCAACCTAAGGCTAGCATAAGGACATGGAAACAGCTGTCAGAAAAATTTCTGAATCAATATTTCCCTCCAAAAAGGATGACACAGCTGAGGCTGGCTATCCAAGGCTTCAAACAAGGAGATAATGAATCTCTTTATGATGCCTGGGAGAGATACAGAGAGATGCTAAGAAAATGCCCCTCTGAAATGTTTTCAGAGTGGGTGCAATTAGACATCTTCTATTATTGGCTTATAGAGAAAGCTCAGATGTCTTTGGACCACTCAGCTGGTGGATCTATACACATGAGAAAGACAATTGAAGAAGCTCAAGAGCTTATTGATACATTTGCCAGAAATCAGCATCTGTACCTAAGTAGTGACCCTTCCATGAAAGAAGATGCTAAAACAGTAACTGCTGAACTCAGTCTTGCAGAACAAGTTACTAAATTCAATCAGCAACTAGATTTTCTAACAAAACAGCTAGCCGAATTCAAAGAGATACTACAAGACACAAGAATGGCTAATATGAATATGGAAGTACAGTTGAAGCAAACAAAACAGCAGTTATCAAAACAAATAATAGAAGAATGCCAATCAGTTCAATTAAGAAGTGGGAAAACATTAAATACCTCACTTCAAGGCAGCAAGAAGCCAAGAAATGAACAAACTGCTACCCAAGATCCCTCTGAGGACAGTAAGAGCCCAGAGAGGAATAATTCTGGTGCTCAAACGCCAAAAAAAGGGTGAAGAGCTGGCATTAAACGCCCAACCCATGATCAGTTCTGGCGTTCAAATGCCACAAATAGGCAAGGAGTTGGCATCAAACACCCAAAGGAAGCTCAGTTCTAGCGTTCAAATGCCAAAAACAGGTAAGGAGTTGGCGTCCAACGCCAATCCAACTTCCAACCCCGGCATTCAAACGCTAGTGAGGGATCAGACACATACAAGTGCTGATAGCAACCCTTCTAAAAAGGCTTCTCCAACCACATCTGTAGGAAATAAACCTGCAGCAACTAAGGTTGAGGAATACAAAGCCAAAATGCCTTATCCTCATAAACTCTGCCAAGTGGAACAGGATAAGCAATTTGCCCGCTTTGCAGACTATCTCAGGACTCTTGAAATAAAGATTCCGTTTGCAGAAGTACTTGAGCAAATACCCTCTTATGCTAAGTTCATGAAAGAGATCTTAAGTCATAAGAAGGATTGGAGAGAAACTGAAAAAGTTTACCTCACTAAAGAATGCAGTACAGTCATTCTGAAAAGCTTACCAGAGAAGCTTAAAGATCCTGGAAGCTTCATGATACCATGCACATTAGAGGGTACTTGTACCAAGAAAGCTCTATGTGATCTTAGAGCAAGTATCAACCTAATACCTGCATCCACTATCAAAAAGCTTGGTTTGACTGAAGAAGTCAAACCAACCCGGATATGTCTCTAACTTGCTGATGGCTCCATTAAATACCCATCAGGTGTGATTGAAGATATGATTGTCAAGGTTGGGCCATTTGCCTTTTCCACTGACTTTGTGGTGCTGGAAATGGAGGAGCACAAAAGTGCAACTCTCATTCTAGGAAGACCTTTCCTAGCAACTGGACGAACCCTCATTGATGTCCAAAAAGGGAAATTAACTCTGAGAGTCAATGAGGATAAATTTAAGTTTAATGTTGTCAAAGCTATGCAGCATCCAGACACCCCAAACGACTGCATAATCATTGACATTATTGACTCTCAAGTGGAAGAGGTCAATATGACTAAGAGTATTGAATCAGAGTTAGAAGATATCTTTAAAGATGTTCAGCCTGATCTGGAAGAAACAGAGAGAATAATAGAACCTCTGAAAATCCCTTAGGAATAGGAAAAACCTCCTAAACCTGAGCTCAAACCATTACCACCATCCCTGAAATATGCATTTCTAGGAGAAGGTGACACTTTTCCTTTAATCATAAGCTCTATCTTAGAGCCACAGGAAGAGGAAGCACTAATTCAAGTGCTGAGGACACACAAGACAGCTCTTGGGTGGTCCATTAGTGATCTTAAGGGTATTAGTCCAGCAAGATGCATGCACAAGATCCTATTGGAGGATGATGCTAAGCCAGTGGTTCAACCATAGAGGCGGCTGAATCCAATCATGAAGGAGATGGTGCAGAAGGAGGTCACTAAATTACTAGAGGCTGGGATCATTTATCCAATTTCTGATAGCCCCCTGGGTGAGCCCTGTCCAAGTCATCCCTAAGAAGGGTGGCATGAAAGTGGTTCATAATAAAAAAAATGAACTAGTTCCTACAAGAACAGTTACAGGGTGGCGTATGTGTATTAATTACAGAAGGCTCAATACAGCTACCAGAAAGGATCATTTTGCTTTACCATTCATAGACCAGATGCTAGAAAGACTAGCAGGTCATGATTACTACTGCTTTCTGGATGGATATTTAGGTTATAATCAAATTGCAGTAGATCCCCAGGATCAAGAGAAAACAGCATTCACATGTCCATCTGGAGTATTTGCATACAGAAGGATGACATTTGGTCTATGCAATGTACCTGCAACCTTTCAAAGGTGCATGCTCTCTATTTTCTCTAATATGGTGGAAAAATTTCTGGAAGTCTTCATGGATGACTTTTTAGTATTTGGAGACTCATTCAACTCCTGTCTTGACCATCTAGCACTTGTTCAAATGAGGTGCCAAGAGCTAACCTGGTTTTAAACTAGGAGAAATGTCACTTTATGGTGACTGAAGGAATTGTCCTTGGGCACAAAATTTCAAACAAGGGAATAGAGGTGGATCAAGCTAAGGTAGAGGTAATTAAAAAATTACCACCACCTGCCAATGTTAAGTCAATCAGAAACTTTCTGGGGCATGCAGGATTCTATAGGAGATTTATAAAAGATTTTTCAAAAATTGTAAAACCTCTGAGTAATCTGCTAGCTGCTGACACGCCATTTATCTTTGATAAAGAGTGTCTGCAGTCGTTTGAGACTCTGAAAGCTAAGCTGGTCACAGCACCAGTCATCTCTGCACCAGACTGGACATTACCATTTGAACTAATGTGTGATGCCAGTGACCATGCCATTGGTGCAGTGTTGGGACAAAGGCATTACAAGCTTCTGCACGTCATTTATTATACCAGTCATGTTTTAAATGACGCACAGAAGAACTACACAACCACAAAAAAGGAGTTACTTGCAGTGGTTTACGCCATTGACAAGTTCAGATCTTATTTAGTATGATCAAAAGTGATTGTGTACATTGACCATGCTGCTCTTAAATATCTATTCACAAAGCAGGATTCAAAATCCAGACTCATAAGATGGGTGTTGCTTCTGCAAGAGTTTGATATAGAAATAAGAGACAGAAGAGGGACAGAGAACCAAGTAGCAGATCACCTGTCCCGAATAGAACCAGTAGAAGGGGCGTCCCTCCCTCTTACTGAGATCTCTGAAAACTTTCCGGATGAGCAACTCTTCGCCATCCAGGAAGTACCATGGTTTGCAGACATTGCAGACTAGATTAAAAGCTCAGTAATAGTCTAGCTAAAGACAGTAAAGAAGTGCTTGCTGGGAGGCAACCCAGTCATGAGTTTATTTTATTTGTAATTTTAATTCTAAATTAGATAATACATTTCAGTGAATGATACAGAAAAATAAAGGTTCAGGACATAAAGCAGAGGAATCACAGAGAAAAGGACATCACTAGCGCAAAAATTCCAGTAAGAAAGGTTTCTAGCGTTTAACGCCAGAAAGAAGCAGCAAGTGGGCGTTAAACGCCCAAAACAAGCAAGGACTGGGTGTTAAACACCCAAAGGAAGCATCTCCTGGGCGTTTAACGCCAGGATTGTGGGGAGGAGGTAATTTATTTTTTACTTCAAATTTTTTTCCATTTTCATGTTTCAATTTATGATTTCTTGCATAAACATGTTACAAATTCTCATCTTTCAACTTCAAAATGCAAAAAAATTCGTAATCCTAAAAATATTTCTTCATTCTTTTTCAATCTTTTTTCAAATCTTTTTCAAAACTCATCTATCTTTTTGAATTCTTTTCAAATCTTTTTCAAACTCATCATATTATTTTTTTAAATTCAAAATTATCTTTTTCAAAATCTCATCATATCTTTTGAATTTTCGAAATTGCCTTTCTTTCTATTCCTCTCCTTTCCTTTCTTTTGCTTGAGGACAAGCAAACTTCTAAGTTTGGTGTGTTTTTCTGTGATTACTAAGCTAAAACTCATCAAGATCATGGCACCTAAGGGAAAATAAACCACTTGAAGAGGCAAGAAAGAGAATATTCCAAAACCACTTTGGAATCAAGAGAAGTTCTTAACCAAAGAACATGCAGACCATTACCACAAAATAACGGGTCTGAGATCAGTGATCCTAGAAGTTAAATTTGATCTGAAAGAAGACGAATATCCAGAGATACAGGAGCTGAAGCGCCAGAAGCTGTCTCTTGAAGGACCAGACACCCCACAGGTTGAAGGAGCACCCATCATCTCCCAAACTAAAGGTTGTTGAGTCCTAATCTTAACCTTAAATATGTGATAACTTTTATTTTTAGGAACCTGTCTGATTATTAGTAATTAGGATCTTTATTTTTATCTCCAAATAAGTTATAATCTATTTCTCTCATCATCATTAAATATGAATAAAATAGTAGATTTTTAGAATAAGGAGGCAATATTTTTTCGAGTTTTTTATAAGAAAAATTCTAATTATTTATATGTGGTGGTAATACTTTTTGTCTTCTGAATGAATGCCTGAACAGTGCATATTTTTTATATTGAATTTTATGAATGTTAAAATTGTTGGCTCTTGAAAGAATAATGAACAAGAGAAATGTTATTGATAATCTGAAAAATAAAAAAATTGATTCTTGAAGTAAGAAAAAGCAGTGAATAACAAAAGCTTGCGAAAAAAATGGCAAAAAAATATAAAAGAAAAAGAAAAAGCAAGCAGAAAAAGCCAATAGCCCTTAAAACCAAAAGGTAAGGGTAAAAAGGATCCAAGGCTTTGAGCATCAATGGATAAGAGGGCTCAAGGAAATAAATCCAGGCCTAAGCGGCTAAATCAAGTTGTCCCTAACCATGTGCTTGTGGCATGCAGGTCCAAGTGAAAAGCTTGAGACTGAGTGGTTAAAGTCGTGATCCAAAGCAAAAGAGTGTGCTTAAGAACTCTGGACACCTCTAATTGGGGACTTTAGCAAAGCTAAGTCACAATCTAAAAAGGTTCACCCAGTTGTGTATCTGTGGCATTTATGTATCCGGTGGTAATACTGGAAAACAAAGTGCTTAGGGCCACGGCCAAAACTCATAAAGTAACTGTATTCAAGAATCAACATACTAAACTAGGAGAATCAATAATACTATCTGAATTCTGAATTCCTATGGATGCCAACCATTCTGAATTTCAAAGGATAAAGTGAGATGCCAAAACTGTTCGGAAGCAAAAAGCTACTAGTCCCGCTCATCTAATTAGACTCTGAGCTTCACTTAAAACTCTGAGATATTATTGCTTCTTGATTTCTTTTTATCCTATTTTATTTATCTAGTTTCTTGGGAACAAGCAACAGTTTAAGTTTGGTGTTGTGATGAGCGGATATTTTATACGCTTTTTGGGGGTAATTTCATATAATTTTTAGTATGTTTTAGTTAGTTTTTAGTATATTTTTATTAGTTTTTAGGCAAAATTCATATTTCTGGACTTTACTATGAGTTTGGGTGTTTTTCTGTTATTTCAGGTATTTTCTGGCTGAAATTGAGGGAGCTGAGCAAAAATCTAATTCAGGCTGAAAAAGGACTGCTGATGTTGTTGGATTCTGACCTCCCTGCACTCGAAATAGATTTTTTTTAACTACAAAAGTCCAATTGGAACGCTCTCAATTGTGTTGGAAAGTAGAAATCCAGGGCTTTCCAGAAATATGTAATAATCCATACTTTGCGCGAAGATAAGTGACGTAAACTGGCATTTAACGCCAGTTCCATGTTCCATTCTAGCGTTAAACGCCAGAAATAGGTTACCAGTTGGAGTTAAACGCCCAAAATAGGTTACAACCTATTGTTTAGCTCCAGAAACAGCCCAGGTACGTGAAAAGCTCAAGTCTCAGCCCCAGCACACACCAAGTGTGCCCCAGAAGTGGATTTCTGCACTATCTATCTTAGTTTACTCATTTTCTATAAACCTAGGTTACTAGTTTAGTATTTAAACAACTTTTAGAGATTTATTTTGTATCTCATGACATTTTTAGATCTAAACTTTGTACTCTTTGATGGCATGAGTCTCTAAACTCCATTGTTAGGGGTGAAGAGCTCTGCATCGGCTAGATGAATTAATGCAATTATTTCTATTTTCTATTCAAACACGGTTGTTTCTATCTAAGATGTTCATTCGCACTTCAATATGATGAATATGATGATTCGTGACACTCATCACTATTCTCAATCTATGAACGCGTGCTTGACAACCACATCCGTTCTACCTTCGATTGAATGAGTATCTCTTGGATTCCTTAATCAGAATCTTCGTGGTATAAGCTAGAATCCATTGGCAGCATTCTTGATAATCTGGAAAGTCTAAACCTTGTCTGTGGTATTTCGAGTAGGATTCAGGGATTGAATGACTGTGACGAGCTTCAAACTCACAAGGGTTGGGCGTAGTGATAGATGCAAAAGGATCAATAGATCCTATTCCAGCATGAGTGAGAATCGACAGATGATTAGCCATGCGGTGACAGCACACCTGGACCATTTTCACTGAGAGGACGGATGGTAGCCATTGACAATGGTGATCCACCAACACACAGCTTGCCATAGGAGGAACATTGAGTGCGTGAAGAAGAAGACAGGGGAAAAACAGAGATTCAGAAGACAAAGCATCTCCAAAACTCCAACATATTCTCCATTACTGCATAACAAGTATTATTCAATCCATGCTCTATTGTTCATTTTCAAATCAACTGATAATTATAATTGATATCCTCACTAAGAACTACAAGATAATCATATCTTGCTTCAAGCCAACAATCTCTGTGGGATCGACCCTTACTCACGTAAGGTATTACTTGGACGACCCGGTGCACTTGCTGGTTAGTGGTACGAATTGTGAAAAGTGTGATTTACAATTTCGTGCACCATTCACCACCATTGATTTATGACCTAGGCGTAAAGCTCTAAGTGGTAGGGTGTTACACATCCTCCCATAATCGAGTTCTTCTACCATCATCAACTTCCATAGACATACCAATTATCATCTTTTCTCTTACATGTTGCTTCTTAATCTGTAGAGGGCAAATATCTTTCCATAGTCCCCCTCTAAGAGCATACCACTTTTTCCACAACGGGCACTCCTCCTTTGAAAACCTCCACCACCATGATGTTCGGATTTTTAATGGTCTAGAATTTGACTAATGAAATCTCATTGCAAGTATAGTTTCTAAACCAACAATAATCTTTTCATACAAAAATTTGTTTGTCACAAGTACAAACCCCTAATAAATCTAATAACCAAAGTATTTAAACCTCAGATCATCTCTCAAAGGAATTGCAGGGTAGTGTTCTTGTTATTGGTTATGAGGTGTATATTTTGGGATTTTGGATAAGAAACAAAAAAGTAAATTGTAAAGGAATTGAAAAGATAAACGGTCTTGGCAAGGTTTGGTGATCAAGGATCTCTATCCTTATCATTAACCACAACATGTAACACCCTACCATACAGAGTCTTATGCTTAAGTCATAATTCAGAGATGGCAAGGTATTACGACCTATAAAATAAAAATTTAGTACGTATAGTAGAATGAATGATTATAACTAGGAGCCTTTGTAGAAAAAGGGGTAAACAAAAATCGCAACTCTAAAGCGCAACACTCCGATCGATAACGTAACGAGCAAGGATAAACCAACACGAGGTATATATACAAAGGAGTGTCAAAAACAGGAATATCAAGACTCAAAATCTGGCTGCGAAGATAACCGGTCCGAGCATAGCAATATATACATATGATAAAATAAGGAAAACCCCAAAAGAAACCCAAAGGGACACAAATACAAAAAAAACTATTCTCCAAAATCTCCCATAAGAGGAGTCATCACAGTTTGTATTATTTAATGGAGATAAAAGTATCTAAGCAAAACATATAAACCAAAACATAGCCCCGAGAACAAAGGATCTTCGCAAATCTAGAAGTCTCCAGCATGCGTCAGCGGAAAACCTCACGTCCTGCATCTGAAAACCACAAAATCCGCATGGGTGAGAACCAGAGGTCCCCAGCATGGTAACAGCTTCCACATATATAATACATAATAATAGAGGAAAGCCGAAGGCAATCCTAGAACTTCCTCTAGATAATTTCAAAGCTTATAAACAAGCTAAACCATAAAAGGGCATCTGACTAAAGATTCTTCAGTCTAACTAATACTTCCCTGTCCAACTCCTTCAAACCTCCCAACCACCAGCAAGAGTATAA
>NC_029778.3:64284362-64284572 GCF_000817695.3 Arachis duranensis
CTGGAGCATGTGGTGGCTAGCCACTGCTTTCTCCCAGGGAAACTCTCATCTCCGATAATGGAAGTGCAACTTTCACAATTCATTCAACAGCATATATATGCATGTATACATAGCCATAATCATGGCTCCGCCGTAACCCGGCAATAATCCAGCCATCCGGCTCACGGTTAAATCCATAACCAGCCGTTTCATTAACAATTACAGCCTTTT
>NC_029778.3:64284650-64286085 GCF_000817695.3 Arachis duranensis
TCTCACATAATCATCTTTGATCCTCATTGATCATTCATTTTCCCCTTGCTTCACTCGCAAGTTACCACATTCACTAGCCTTTCTTCTCATAGCTAGACATATCATAATGATTTAAGATATAAGTGGTGAGATTGGAGGCTTAGAAGTATGAAATTTGGCTTTTAAAACTCAAAAATCAACTTTGGGATGAAAACAGGTCCACGCGTACGCGCACTCCACGCGCACGCGTGGATGGCCTCGAAAACTCATCGACGCGTAAGCATCATGCACGCTAACGTGTGGATTGAAAACTGGCCAAACGATGCGCACGCGTCAACCACGCGTACGCGTGGGTACTTTCGTGCCCCAGGCACAAAACTGGCACAGTTCTGGCATAACTCTCTGGAAAATGGCTGGGCATTGGGTGCAGCACTTCGGCGTGCCCGCGCACATCACGCGCACGCGTGGGTGGCGCTTTCTGGAAGATCGGCGCGTACGCACCAAGTGCGCCTACGCGCTAGGGGTATTTCTGCTAAAAATTTTCTAAGTTAAAAGCTACAGAATTCACAGATTCAAACCCCTATCTTCCAATGGACATAACTTCCTCATTTTAAATCATTTTTCATCCGTTCTTCGAACGGCATGGACATCCCGGATCCAATTTCATTTCTAAACAGATTTGGCACAAAACAGAGATCCGTAGTCCAAGTTATGTCCCATCAAAGTATGCCCAAAAACCATGTTTTTCATAAAAACCACAAAGTGCCATTTTCAACTCTTTTCAAAATCAATCAAACATGCCAATTTCATCCCTTTTCTTTGAAATCAATCAAAATATATCAAATTCAACATCAAGCCTCCTCAACTCACACATTGAGACTTTACCACAATATACAAAATCACTATCCCATCATTTTAACCCACTTCACCCAAGTGGCTCAAACCCAAACACGTTGACATATCATGTACTCTTCCTCATGCCAATTCTCAACAACACCAATCCCAATAAATCATCATGGTACACAATTAATATCATACTCACCATCAACATGGTTCAACCCACAATTCAACCATAACCTATCATCAAGCATATATCACAACATGCATATTTCTCATACATCATACCATCAAGGTATCATTACTCATCATCACACATATGACCACATCATATATCTCAATCATTCAACAACATCAACCATTCAATGCCTATCTTAGGGCCTCTAGTCTAAGTATTTCCTACCACATTACGTATTAGATACGGGAAACCGAAACCATACCTTAGCCGATTTCTCAAGCTCAACCGGAGCACTTCCAAATCACTTATCCACAAGCTCTCAAGGCCTCAACACCTCCAAGAACAGATTTTTCACCACCAAATCCCTTTTTCAACCTTTTCAAAATCACCAATCAAGCTCCAATATTCACATATACACAACCTAAGCTATAATCATCATAT
>NC_029778.3:64286144-64338512 GCF_000817695.3 Arachis duranensis
AAGAGCAAAACGTGGCTTACCTCAAGATTAATTGTATGGGTTTTGTAGAGCTCTCCGCGGTGAACACGTGGCCGCAAACGGTGCGGCAATCGGAGCTCTAAATCAAAAGTTATGGTGGTTTGAAGATCAAGTGAGAGAAAGAACTTGAGAGAGTGTTCTTCCCTCCATGGCCTCCATTTTCAGCATGTGAGTGTGTTTAGTGAGGAGAGAGAATGCTGAAAATAGGGTTTTGGTTTAGTTTAGTTGGGCCAAGGGCCCACTTTGGATCCGGTTGGCCCGGTTTGGCCCGTTCGGTCCAATCTTGGTCCAAATTCTATAAAATTGGTACCAAAATTCTCGTCTCAATCTCCTCTATCATATTTAGCCATAAAAATCACATTTTAGGCTTTCTAGAATAAATCCTCATTTATAGGCTAATTAGCCATTAATTAACCGGGTTTTACATTCTACCCACCTAATTGGGAATTTTGCCCACAAAATTCAAATGCAATTACCTGGGAATAAATGTGGATAATCCGTTCGCATCTCCGACTCAAGTTCCCAAGTGTAATACCCAGTCTAACCAAAATTAATTAAATAATAAGTTAAATAGGAGCGAATATGGTTGGAAGATTTGGCAATTGGAATTTGATGATTTAAATATGATATATGGATTCAGTGAATTTTTTCGAGTCAGAAAACATAGTTTTCTGCGTAAAAGCGCGCAGTAGAATTTTGATCGGTAGCACCGGCTGAGACCTGTCTGGTACTGCAGCTGAGAAAATTGATTATGAGTAAATAAGATTAAGAAATGAGGAATTATAATTAGGGGAGGTAGAAATATTTAAAGTGCGATTTAGAGCGCTAATCTTAAAGGATTTTGGCCCAAAAATTAGGGCAACGGACAAAATAAGTGAACTGGGCCTAAGTGGGCCTAAGACCCAACATATATAAACATTAGTTATGAATATTTCAGCTCATTTTACCCTAAAAATAAGAAGAGGAGCGCTGAATTGAGAAGAGAGGAGAGAAGAGAGAAAACCTAACTCTCTTTGATTTTCAAACCACCATAACTTGAGCTACGGAGCTCCGATTGACGAGCTGTTTACGGCCACGCGTCGCTCTTTTCATCCTCTACAATTCTATCTATGTTTTGTGGTGAGTATTCCATTCATCTCTGCCCAATTTTTGAAATTCTCTACTGTTACACGTTTTTGGGTAGTTAGTGTTGAAATCTTGTGATTTTGGGTGTTTAGAGATACTCCAACATGGATTCTAAGTGGGTTCTATCTCTACTTCATATGGGCTGAGGTAAGAAGTGCTCAAACCCTTGTGATTTGTCATTTTTATGAACCCTAGGTTGATGTATGTATGTGAAATTGGTTATGTTAATGTATTTGGTGATGTTGATGCACAATTGGGAGGTTGGTGTTGCTTGTGGAGCTTTGGTAAGGCTTGGAGCTAAGGGTTGGTGGAGACTTCCATAGAAGAGGCTCAATTGGTTTGGCTACAAGAGGTACGGTTTAAGTTTCATTTAAGTACCGTGTGGTGTGATGAGAATTCCTAGGCTAGATGCCCTAGGATTAAGTTTGGATTATGTAAATGGTTGGTGCTAATATGCATAGTTGGTATGTAATGTGAATTAATGATTGGGTTGAGAATTGTGTGGCCTTGTATGCTTGGTGTATTGAGAATTCGATGTATTGGGTAATGAGTATTGATTTGTGGTTTATGTATTTAAATTGTGAAATTGGACCGAGGCCGTGAATCTTGGGCCGGAAGCCGGAAAGAGGTAAGGAAGGTAAGTTGATGTGTGCATTGTATGATGACACAAGTGATTGGATGAATTTCAGATAATGAATATATGAATGATTGGGTTGTTATTGAATAATAAGGTTTGAAGAGTTGAAGTGCGGAATTTGGTAATTTTGGGTGAAATTATATAGATGAGGTATGTTTGGTTTTGGTTGAGATATATTATGCGGTCATATATGTGATTATGATTATTGATGCCTTGATGGTATGATGATGCATGAGAGATATGTAAGTTGTGATATATGCTTGAGGAATGATTAAGGTTGATTTGTGGGTGAAACCATGTGATAGTAAGTATGATATTGATTATGTATAATGATGATTGATTGGAAATAATATTGCTGAAAATTGGGATGAGGAAAGATGTATGACATGTTAATGTGTTTGTAATTTAGCCATTTGTTTGAAATGGGTAAAAATGGTTATATAGCGGTTTTGTGAATTGTGGTAAGGTGTTAATGCATGAGTTGAGGAGGCTTGATGTTGATTTTGGTATATTTTGATTGATTTCAAAAAGGGTCAAAATTGGCATGCTTTGGTTGATTTTGAAAAGGGTTGAAAATGACTTGTTTTGAAAATGGCACTTTGTGGTTTTGTATGAAAATATGGTTTTTGGGCATACTTTGACGGAACATAACTTGGACTCTGGACCCCCGTTTTATGCCAAACTCGTTTAGAAATAAAATTGGATCCGGGGTGTCCATGCCGTTCGAAGAATGGGCGAAAAATGATTTAAAACGAGGAAGTTATGTCCGTTGAAAGATTGGGGGTTTAATTTGTGAATTCTGCAGCTTTTAACTTAGAAAAATTTTTAGCACAAAGCCCCCCACGCGTAGGCGTGCTTGACGCGTACGCGTCGCTTTTCAAGAAGGCACCATCCACGCGAGCGTGTGGTGTGCGCGTGTGCGTCGATGCGCTGCACCCAATGCCGAGCCATTTCTCCCGAGAGTTGTGCCAGTTTTGTGCGTGGGGCAGAAACGCACCCACGCATACGCGTGGCTGATGCGAGCGCGTCCCTTTGTTGTTTTTCCACCCACGCGTACGCATCGATGAACATTGTGGCCATCCACGCGTGCGCGTGGAGGACGCGTACGCGTGGCCCTGTTTTCATGCCAAAGTTGATTTTTGTGTTTTAAAAGCCAAATCTCATACTTCTAAGCCTCCGATCTCACCCCTTATGTATTAAATTATTATGATATGCCTAGCAATGAGAAAGGAGCTAGGGGATGTGGTAACTTGCGAATGAAGCAAGGGGAAAAGTTATGATCAATGATGATCAAAGATGATTATATGAGATATGGAGGATAACGGTGGAAGTACCGTGTATGCCATGAGCCGAAGGGCTATATTTATTGATAAATGGCTGGTTCTTGATTGAACCATGAGCCGGATGGATGAGTTATTGCCGGGTTACGGCAAAGCCATTATTGATTATGGCTGAGTATAAATGCATATATGATTAATGAATGAATGTGTTAAATGGATAATGATGGAAATTGTTGAAATGTGATGTGTGACCCCGGGTAGTAGGTAGTGGCATTGTCCACTTGCTCCGGGTATGAGACAGGATAGGATGTTTATGATAAATGAGTTTAATTATAGAGTTTTGAATGAATGTATTTGTGATACCTGGGTAGTAGTAAGGGTGGTGGTTCATCCCGCTTACTCCAGGTTAATGTTTGAGATTTGATAATAATGATGATTGTTTTTAAACTAAACGAATGTATGTTTTGAGATCCTGGGCAGTAGCAAAGGTTGTGGTTTGTCCCACTTGCTCCAGGTCAGAGATTGTGGCGCCTGGGTAGTAGTGGCAATAGTGGTGAATCCACTCGCTCCAGGTTGAGCTTTTTAACACCTGCCTGGGTAGTAGCCGCAGTAGTGGTTATTTCACTGGCTCTGGGTTGAGCGGGTAGTAGTAAAGGGGTTGTAGCTCAAACCTACTTGCTTCGCAAGGGGTGTTTCTGTCCAATGGTTAGCTACCAGGACATGTCGGGTTGGCTATATAACCGACAGATGATATCATCAGCCATAGGGCAGGCATACATCATTTGCATATATTTGAATTGTTTGGGTTTGCCTATTTGTTTTGGATTTCTACATCATATATGCTATGTTACCTGATTATGTGCTACTTGTTCTACTTGTACCTTATTTGTGTATTACTTGCCTGTATTGCTTGTGTTTGTACAACTGAGAGGCCCCACATGCTGGTGTCAGTGGATGTTGAGGGCTGTTCTTGATGAGATGAATTGATGATCCGATTGCATGATGATGATGATGATGATGATCATTGAATGAGATAAATTGAGCTCCCTGGGTAGACGCAGTGATATGGTTTCACTAGCTCCAGGTGAGGGTATGATGTATTGATATAGAATTGCTGAGGTAGAACAACGGGTGATAGTTTTGCTTATGATTCTGAGTCTGATTCATGGAAGAGTCAGCGAATTGGAAAACATGTGAAACATGAATTAGATTTAGCACTCCCTTATGACAGTTGTCTATTCATGGATTAGCGAAAACCTAGGATGGATAATTGGTGAAAAATTTTAGGATGCTTAGTGAGTTTTTATTGCAGTGCATTGTATTTATTTGGCACTTTTATCGTAATGGGAACCCATGGGCCCGGGTTCTCATTCTGTATATATCTCTTGTTTTTCAGATACAGGTCCAGATGCTCAGAAGTGAGTTATGGGTTGTCTGAGAGGCAGCGAAGATCCTTATTTTCTCTACTTTGTGTTTTGCTTAGAATCTCTCCACCTTTGTTTTGAAAAGATTATATTATGTATTGAACTCTTTTGAACTTGCCTTTAGAGGCTCTCATGTTTCCTTTGGGAGAGATTAGGATATACTGTTGTCAACTACTTTCATACTGTACCCTAGCCGGCTTAAACTTCGCGAGTCGCTACTAGTGGCTATTTACTTATGTTTTATATATATATATGTGTGTGTGTGTGTGTTTTTATATATATATATGTGTGTGTGTGTGTGTGTGTGTGTGTGTGTGTGTGTGTGTGTGTGTGTGTGTGCGTGTGTGTGTGTATTATCTATCTCTTAATCTCCTTTATGACTTGTCCGTATATCGCTTTCGGCTTCACGATTTATCTTTTTGTTGTCGAAATGTGAGTGATACGTCTTCGCGGTTTTATTTATACTCTTTTCAGGCTTCTCGATTAATTCTCTTTCCGAAATTACCTAAATTTATATATTAAAAATCCACCTGAGAGTCGTACCACCGTAGTATCATTGACTTATGACTCGAGCATAAGGATTTGAATATTAGGGTGTTACACCTTGCGATGTCACTTTCCACGCGTGCGCGTCTATCTCATCATCCCAAATCCTTGTTTCTTCATGAGTCCTCCACTTGCATGCTTTTCCTCTCCATCCCCTTGATCCATTCCTAGCCTTTCCAATCTGAATTCACTAACAAACATATCAAGGCATCTAGTGGAATCAAAGGTGAGTCAAAATTAGCAATTAAGGGCTTAAAAATCATGATTTTAGACTCATGCACAAATTAGGAGACACTCATGAAACTATGCTATTTCATTGGATAAATATGGAAAAAGTGGATAGAATCCACCTAAATTAGGCATAAAATGTACCACAAAATAGTGGTGCATCACACCACTTAAACAAAAGTGCTGTGTTACGAACTATCGCATCTTCAACTCTTAAACCACCGAATTTCTTTGGAGCCTGAACCACTTTCCATCTAACCAAAGCCATACCATTCCCACCATCCTCCTTACTCCACAAGAATCTTCTTTGCAAAGAAATCAATTTCTCAGCAACAGCCTTCGACATCTTATATAAGCTTAAATAATACACCAGCATGCTATTCAATACTGCTTTGATGAGGACCAATTTTTCCACTTTGTTGAGTACCTTTGATTTTCATAAACTGAGCTTCTCTTTCACTTTGTCTATAACTGGCTTCCAAGTTTTTTGGTTTAAATTATTCCTACGGTCTTTATATTTTCTATTACGCAAACCAAATATTATCTTTCTATTAATGAAATCCTATGAAGCACAGACAGTTTACTGAATTTGCAGTGTTTGCGATACGTTTTGGACATGACACTCATCAACACTCGTCCGACACGTGTGTCTGCCGTGTCCAACCGTGTCTTAATAAAATATAAAAAATTCTTCTCTGGACACGCTTGGAGACACTTAAATATCATCATGTGTCAACGTGTCCACTTTATTCTTAACATGTATTCTTGAAATAAATTTAGAAATAGTATATATTATTATTATTATTAATTAAAACAAAAAATATTTTAAATACTTTATATAATTAAAATAAGACATCAAAAATAATTAAAAGATTCATTTATGTTTTAATATTAATAAAATATCAAAATATCATTACAATTTATCTAAAAAATACTTTAAAATTCGTGTGTTTGCGTGTCCGTATCGTGTCTCATGTCCGTGTCAAATCTAATCATTGAATTTTGAAAAAATAACAATAATAATTACGTATATTCATTTTAAAAATTATCTTTCTATATATTATCCTAATATATAGCAAAACTTTATTTAAATTTTGTTTTATAGATATTTATAAGATCATAGACAATATTTAAAACACAAAAGAGAGATTTTATATGATTTTCTGTGATATAACTAATTAATATAAATAGAACAAGATAACGAACTTAGTAATAATTAATAAAACACAAAACTCAGTTCATAATCCACAAGAACTAGCCTGCATGTATTTAAAAAATTGTATATTGATAAATAATATTACTTGATGATTATATGTAACATTTGATGTTGATACAGGAGTAAGAAAAATAAATAAAAATGAGTAGTTTATAATGGAAGAAACTGAAGGTCTAGGGAGTAGGTTCTTATGGCACTGTTTATCTTGCAATTGTTGTTGATACACAAACACCGAGCTTGATTGCTGGGAAAAGTTGCATTCTCAGATTGGCATTCTCACTGAAGAAAGAAGAACAAATTTTTAAATCAGTTTGTTAAGGTGAAAGTGGTGGTTGCCAAGAAATCATTCGATGCTTTAGAACTAAGACCACGGTAGAGCACAGACGTTACTTTTACAATCTTCTGTTGAAGTATGCTCCTCACGGTTCTTTGGATAACTTGATCCATAAGAAACCTATCCCGGAGAATGACGTGAGTGTTTATGCACACATGATTGTTAAAGGGCTTTCGCATATTCATCGCAAAGGAATCGCCCACTATGACCTCAAGCTGGAGAACATTCTTCTGTTTCCTTTATTGGACAAAGAAAGTGCAAACAATCAATTGAAGATCCCGAATTTCGGATTATCTAAGACCAAAGAGGAGGAAGCAGATGTCGAGGTTTGGAAGTCCAAGCCTAGAGGTATGTTGTCGTACTTGTCGTCGGAGGCATTTTCCAGTCATACTGATAATATGGGCACTTGGCTGCATAGTGATTGAAATGCTGACTGGATTGTCTGCATGAGGGGTGAGAGCTTTTTGCGTATTGAGGAGTATTTGAGGTTCTTCGTTGAGTACCTTGAACTATCACCCATGAAGCAAAAAAGAATCAGTGTTTTCTGTTATGATTTTTTGGAAAAGTATTTTATGAAGGATCCTAGCAAAAAGAATCAATGTTTTCTGACATACTTCTTGATCACCCTTTCCTTTATATCACACTTTTTCATTCATATTATCTTGCAACTTGACTATGATTGTTTTTCTTAGTTAGAGATATTATGACATTGTAAGATTAGATGGTTGATTTGTTTATTGTGTCCTCTGTCCAAGGGCCTAATGGCTGTGCTGTAAAGTCTCTTTTGTCAAGGCGTCTTCTTCTCCTTGATGGCTTTGCCGAAAGAAAATTGGAATCGGACGATGTTAAGAAATAGAAAAATTGCACAAAGTGTTGATGAATAATGAGTCTGTTTCTTAATATTTATGGTTTGGAAGTTTGAATAAATTATGTTAATAACAATAATTTTGTTACTATATGTGCTTCAGATGTTATAGTTTTTTTATGTTTCAATTTTTTTCTTTCTTCCTTTTATAATTCTATTTTCAGTAAATGATCAAATAAATAATTGATTAAAAAATTAAGATATTTAAATAGACTAACACAAGTGGTAGTTATTTGATTTGTTTAAAAATAATATTTTAAGTTTGATCTTTAAAAATTAAATGTATGGCTTATACAATATTTTGTGGTTAATTTTTTATTTACCGAAAGATAAATAGGGGAGTTTTTTAATTTTGATATGGAAGTAACGATTGTGTATAACAGGCTTATAGGGGAATTGGGTGTATCACTGAGTTGTGATGGCGGCATAACTGAAATCGGACGGACCGATTTAGGAATCTGAAATCGGATGGACCGATTTCTAGTAATCGGAGAGAAGCAAATTGGTGGGTCCGATTTACTGCACCATGCCAGGTGGCGTACATGCAAGCCATTCTTCCGTCGGTTTGGTTGAAAGGAAGCAAGTTAATATCCCAACTTCATAACTTCACCTTTCCCTTTCACCCTCATCTCTTTTTCTCTCTCTTTGTTCCCCATCACTCTCATCTCTTTTCCTCTGTGTTCTCCAACCCCACTACCATTGTTGGACCACTAGAAACATTAGAAAAATTTGGAAAAATGCCCAAAAAAAGAAAAATCAAAGATGTAAATCAACCAGAGTTTCATATTGCTAATTATCTTGGACATTTTAATTATGTAAGTTTCTATTTTTAATATTTTAATTTAATAATTAAATAATAATAATGATAAAATTTTACTGTTTTTAATAACAATATATATTATTATAGCACTAAGTAGAGATTAATAATATATATATGTATATGGTTACTGTTAATGATATATATGTATGATATGGTTATGATTACTGTTAGATATTAGACATAGAAATTGAACTTGAGTTAATTAGTTAGTTAGTGTTTATCCCTTTAAAGCTTTAAAGCTTTCACAATAGATAATAAATGTTAGGTTTTTTATTTGATTTGAATTTATTGAATAATATGTTGAAATGAAATGAAGATCTGTATATAAATTTAAAATTTAAAATTTAATTTCTATTATTATTATTATTATTATTATTATTATTATTATTATTATTATTATTATTATTATTATCCGTGAATAATTGTAATTAATTATTAGCATGATTATTATTATTATTAACGATATTACTATTATTATTATCGATATTGTCCATAGGTAATGTTAATTATTATTATTATTATTATTAATAACTGAGTATAATTTAGACAAATAATTAGGCATATTTATTAATTTGTATGTTTACAAATGTATGTATGTTTGATAGGCAGATTATATTATTGTAAGTAGGGACATGTAAGAGAAATTATAGTATTGTTAATATACTTATTATGTTGGAATTCGTAAAGGAACTGTGATTTTGTAGGGTTCACGCTTGTCGGTATGTGATCATTTGAAGCCGCCCGATCCGTACAACCAAATTATTGAGGCTCATTTACGGGAGACGGGTTTCTATTATGTTTCTCAAATTGGGGTAATTCAGTGTCAGTCAGCAATGATTAATGCTCTGATTGAGAGATGGCGTCCTGAGACGCACACATTTCATTTTCCAGTTGGTGAGTGTGCGGTGACATTGGAGGATGTGGCAATGATTCTCGGTCTCCCGACAAATGGTCTTCCGGTTACAGGACCAACCATGAGTTCTTTTGAGGCGATGGAAGCTGAGTGCTTGCACCATTTTGGAGTTGCACCGACGATAAAAGAATGTAGAGGAAGTTTTATAAAGTTGAGTTGGTTTAGGCGTTTGAAAGAACGCATAGTGTTGACTGATGATTTTCACATTCAGATGTATGTAAAGTGTCACATAATGTTGTTGTTTGGTACTATTTTGTTTGGAGATAAGTCTGGTGCAGCGGTGCACTGGAAATTTCTGCCGTTGCTCCGTAACTTCTCGGGGATCATACAGTTTAGTTGGGGTTCGGCATGCCTTGTGCACCTGTATAGATCATTGTGTAGGGCAACTCGCGTCAACTGCAAGGAGATGGACGGTCCTTTGACACTTTTGCTTACATGGGCTTGGATCCGGTTACCATTTATTGCGCCGATTCCTGGCAACCCCCGATTATTTCCGATTGCAAATAGGTAAAATGAATTGATGTATGAATTGACACAAGCACTAGAATAGTTAATGAATTGCTGTATGAGTTGATAGAAGCGGTATGAATTGATGTATGAATTGACGAAAACAAGTTAATTAAGAATTTGTCTTAATGCAGGTGGCAAAACTGGGAGCGTGAAAACTATGGTTACCGGTATCATTCCGTTCCCCACTATAGGAAGTTGTTAGATGATATGCAAGAAGGACATGTATGTCATTAAAAAATATTTCATGCATTTTTTTTGTCAATGAATTTATAGTTGTTTAATCATCTGATACTGTCGGTGTGTCTAGTTTGTTTGGCAGGCTTATGGCATTGGACACGTTGGTCCAAACCTGATTCCCTTAGACATCCGTCATAATTCTATTATTTGGAGTTCCAGGGTGCCGCTTATATCATTCGAATGCGTCGAGTGGCATGCAACTGATAGAATCAGTAGGCAATTTGGCTTGAATTAGGGTGTCCCTAATCAGCCGCGGGATCTAGGTGCATCACATGGTGAAGTACTAACTGGGCCTAAAAATCAAGATTGGGCAAATACGCACTCTGTCTGGGTGATGCAGTGGACCAACCGGTACAGTCACGTTCTAGTTGATGAAATGGGTCCTCCACATTATTCCTTGGACACTTACATGCATTGGTACCGAGGAGCTTTCGGTGATCACTTGCAATTGTCTGACCTTGTAGCACAAGAGACGAGGAACTTTCGGTGATCACTTGCAATTGTCTGACTTTGTAGCACAAGAGAATCCAGAAGGGCCCTCGGTTGATATTCAAGAGAATCAACAGGAACAACCAGCGCCACAGCCACGTCCACCTTCACCCCCCGTCACCTCCACCGCCACAGGCACAGCAGGATGTTGAGTATTTTGCTCCATATGTTCCTCACACGCAACCGTCTGATTATCTTTCACCGTCAGTACCTATACATCAGCAGTATTGGGGTGGTCCACAGTTTGAGACAAGGGAGCAAGGATCGTTCTCCCAGCTGCTTGGTTTCATGGGTAGTTCAGGAGTTGGTCACTCATATTCAGGTAACTATGCGGACATCCCCACCGACCACTGGGCACGTTCGGGTGGTGTTACTCAACATAGGAGGTCATTGGATTTGAGACCTCGGGATCGCACTTCCTCTGATAATTCTGGAGCCAGAATGTCTGTTGATTCGAGTAGGAGTGCTGAAGCCGCGGGAGGAATTATACAGAGTCGAAACCAGGAGCGTATTCCGATAAGTCTAATTCAGGAGAGTAATATGGGAGTTGATGATGACACTGATGACTATCTAGTAGACCATCCGGAGAGTGATGGAAACCATGATGATGAGGATGAGGATGATGATGAGGATGAGGACGAGAATGATGATGAGGATGATTCCGAGGATGACGATGAGAACGATGACGTCGTTGATGATCCGGCCGACCAAGCTGATGAAGACCGCGTTGACAATCCAACGGTTAGTGCAGGTAACGTAAAATTTTGATTATATATTCTTATATTTGATTAGTTCCAGTCTCCATGGGTTATACATTGATGCTGAATTTATATTTGATTAGTTCCACTCATTGTATGTATTGTATTTTGATAGGTACAGCCACAAGTGAAAAAGGAAAAGGCTACAATCTTAGAAAAGATCCGCCACGTCGGAGTGCTAGTCGGTATACCCCCTCCCCATTTAACAAGCTTGCCAAGAAGTGCAAAAAGTTATGCACAGGTTTAAAGTGGGCAGCGAGAAAATGATGTGTTTCATGTTGTTAATTAAGGTTTATGGGTTGGTTGTATTACTTAGGGTGTTGTTACTATTTAGTGTTGACTGTGTAAAAAATTAGGGATATTGTATTACTTAGTTTAGTTAGTTTGCTGTTAGTATTTAGTATTGCTATTTTTGGATTGGTTCTATTACTTACATTACATTGTTGTTACTTTGATTGATGTTACAAATTAAAAATTAAATACATATTTTCAAAAATATATTAATAATAATTAAATATCAATTCTTATATATAATTTATGGTGCAAATGAGATAAATTACTAATTATTCACTAGTACAAAATACTTTCTCAATTTAATGAACAAAAAAAAATAAAATATAACACAATCAATATCTATCTATTAATATATTTGTATAATATATGTTGTAACTATGTGAATCCATATTTAAAAGGATAAAAAAATATAAAACTGCGAATGTTAAACTGGTTTAAATTTAATACATCTAGCAATAAATATAACAATAGTCACTTCCTTATGATATATCAAACTGCGAATGTCAAGCAGCAACGTAAATTAAGATGAAATATAACAATAGTCATTCACAAATTTCCACGCACTAGAAATCGCTGCTACCGATTTCTCAGCAGCTGATTTATCTTGCAGCAAATCGGTGGGTCCGATTTAATCTCCTAAAGATCAAAATTTTTTGCTGACCCACAAATTTCTGGAACCGATTTGTGGTTTTTTGCTGACCCACAAATCCCTGGGATCGATTTGTGGTCTCCTGGATTCGAGTAGCAACAAATCGGTGCGTCCGATTTTATGAAACATATACAAACCAACCCAAAATCGGTCAGTCCAATTAGACTCCCTTTCTCTCAGAAATAAATCGGACGGTCTGATTTCATCCTCCACCTAACTTCAGCTTTCCGCCACCTACCTTCAGCTTTCCGCCGTCACAGCCTTGTATAACACCCACAACCTCCATAACGCTGCTTTACTCACATTCCATTATCATATCGAAAAAAAACAGCCAAAATAGGGAGATGTTTATCTTTGCAGTTCTTCTCTAATTTATATTGGTTCTACTCCCAAGAAACTGATTTCCATAGAAATCGTAGAATAAAATCAGCCACGTCACTTTTGCTTGTAATGATTTAATGAAATGATAATTTATTATACATAAATAAATTGATAAACCTGCATGTAAATTCTTGTTCTCAATATTGATACACTCGTGTCTCTGTTTAGAATTGTTACTTTGATTAAGGCCTAAGTCTAATTGGTTTTAACAAAATGACAAAAAACATACCCTGAATTATTATCATTATGTGACGCTATTGTCTTGACTAGAATTCGATCTCACAGCAACATCATGAATCGATAAAACTTGTATCACTTGTGAAACTCAATATTTTTTTAAGTGGAATAAGTGAGTGCAGAACATACATACAATATTAAGAGAAATTAAATTGATTAATAAAATTGTATTTTTAACATGTCTTTATTCTTCTTTTTCTAGTATAAGATATTTTCATTTTAACTACTTTTGTCAACCTAAAACTTAATTAAATGTCAGAACAAAAATTGCAATTATTTGTTATTATTCACTAGTAGGAATTCTAGCTGTTTACTTCATGTGCTTAAAAAATTATTAAAAACTAATTCAATTTGTTTATAAAATTTAGGAAATATATATTCTAAAAACACGTATTAAAATTCTCAATTGAAATATTTTTATAAAAAATATACATAATTCAAAATTTAATATATTTATTAAAAAGTTTTAAATTTTTTACTAATAACAATTTTAACACTTAATCATTTACTCTAAGGTGAATTCTATGGTGTAGAATGTAACTTTTTTCTACACATATAGAACTTAGGTGGAAGCTTTTAAAAATGGACATCTGTTGTAATATTCTCTATGTCTAATCAAGTTTTGGAGTCTTTTGGTTTATCAATAGAATAGTTTGCAGTGTTTGTCTCTTTATATTAAATGTTAACTGAGATTAATTTTTGAATGAAAGGGTTAATTAAGTGAGTTATATTTTTTTATAACAGGCCAATTAAAAATTAGACCATACTTTAATTTGAGCCAAAATAATCATTTTATATTTTTTAATATACGGTATAACTGTTCACCAACAAAAAAAATATGGTATAACCCTTTTAGGTTTTTTAACATAAATAAATTAATAAAGACAAAAATAAATAAATAAATAAATTAATAGAGCATTATTTCCAAAAAAAAACAATGAAACTCAAATTAAATACCAACATACAATCTCGTTTTTTTTATTGATTTATGAAAAACATAAGTTTGGCCACACCAATTTCTTGTTGGGAATAAGACACCATTCCCCCTTGAGAAAACACCTTTGACAGAGAAATAAAATAGACACAATCACAACACAAGAATTTAACGTGGAAACTCCAATTACCGGAGAAAAAACCACGGCCGTTGTCAAATGACAACCAGAGAATATCACTATGTGAAATTTGTTACAACACATAGACTTCTTTCTCTCACCGGCATCCCAGTACACCCACACTCTCTCAAAGCAAATATCTAACTACACCTCACAACACTCTCTAATCAAAAGGTATAGAGGAAAAGAAAAGTCAGATACAAGCTTTAAGTGTTTTCGACTGGTGCAAAAAATATGGAGAACTTAGCCTTATATTTATAGCCTAGGCCACCCACTCCATTTGCTATCCTAAGCAATGTGGGACTAATTCAACCAAATCCTAACAATCTCCACCTTGATTGAAATAGTCATACATCTTCAGCTTCCATTGTCAACACCGACAATTCTTTGCTGCCATTGTCTATACCGACAATCATAGTTCAGAGAACTATCATACTCCACCATGAAAGTATACTCACTTGGAATTAGAACACTCCAAGCATTTCGCCTTGGTACAGATCGAAACCTTGCTGAAAATTCATGGTGCAAAAAACAAATGGAGAACTTAGCCTCATATTTATAGTCTAGGCCACCCACTCCATTTGCTATCCTAAGCAATGTGGGATTAATTCAACCAAATCCTAACACAATTTTGGTACAAATTTGAGAAAATTATTTCAATTTAAATGAATAGTATGACCATACTTTTATTTCATTATATTTTAACCTTTATAATTATTATGCTTGCACACTAAATTTATATGTATAGTTGTTTTATAGAAAAATCAAATGTTGAAATATTTTATTTTAGTTTCTAAATGAATATTTTCTATCGTACGATTTTATTTTTTTTAAAAAAAATCTAAAATAATATTTAAAAATTTAAAAAATTATAACATATATAATGTTTATAATATAAGAAAAAAATTGCAACAAAAAAAGTTTTATCTAAAAATAATGATTCATTTTCTAAAATCAAATTTTTATTTTTTTAATATTTTATTTTATTTTGTTTTTTATTAAAATAATCAAAAGTGACTATTAGTATTTTTTTTTCTCTTTCTTTAGTCAGGGACGATTGATAAAATTATAAATAATAAACTATAATAATTAATCAATTATAGTAATGAAAAGCGGGGATTTATTTAAGTCCAAACTTAAGTATGGTTTAAATTTTTAAATGGTTTGTTACAAAAAAAAAATAATCCGCCTAATTAATTAACATTTGCATTCAAAAATTAATTTCAGTTGATACTTAATATAAAGAGACAAATCACTGCAAACTATCTTATTGATTAGCCAAGAAACTATAAGACTTGATTAGACATAAAAAATATAATAGATGTCTATTTTTAAAAGCTTCCATCTAAATTCTATTGATAAATTATTTTATTGATAAACCAAAAGGCTGCAAGACTTGATTAGACATAGAGAACATTACAACAGATGTCCATTTTTTAAAGCTTCCACCTAAGTTCTATATGTGTAGAAAAAAGTTACATTCTACACCATAGAATTCACCTTACTCTAAACTAAACTCTTATTTATATCTCAAAGTTTAATATATACTCTCAATTCGGACAATAATTAAAACTACATAACAAGCCCACCCCAAATTATTTAAAGAGTAATTATCTAAATCAATCCAAAAATTTTAAAAGTGGATGTTTTAATTTTCAAGAAAAATTAAGGGCAATTTACTTAAATAAATAAAAAGGGGGATTTCTTTACCTAAATGTGCAAATCTGTTTGTTGTTACGTTTATGTGCAAAACGGATTTATATGTAAACCGTGGCAACCCACCACGGTTTCTAAACATGCATAAACCGTGGGAGGTCACCACGGATTAGGAGCAAAAATTTGTAAGAGAAAACCGTGGTAGGTCACCACGGTTTATGAAGGAAATTTGGCAAGCATAAACCGTGGGGGGATTAGGAAGAAATTGGTTTACATGTAAACCGTGGGAGGTCACCACGGTTTACGAAGGAAAATGGGTGTGCATAAACCGTGGGAAGTCACCACGGTTTATGTAGAGTAAAAAAACGTGGTGGCTTGCCACGGTTTACTCTGACGGAAAATCTATATATATGTGGGTGATTCAAGCACCAAAAGAGATCATTCTCACAATGGCTAGTGAGGAAGAGAGCTTTCTTGCTCTGGTGCATTGCTCTGGAAAAATAAAAAAAAGCAAAAGCCAAGGTGTGAAGTTCACCGACAGAGAACCACTAAGTATTTTTATCAGTTCATCGATGAGTTTGTCAGACTTGAAGAACAGCATCTTGGAGAAGCTTGGCGTGTTGGGTTGCAAGTGGGTGAAGAAACTATTCTACAAGATTCCCATGGCGGTTGTCTCGACCGGTGTTCAGTATGAAACCTTTGCGGTTAAGGCTGATGAAGATATTAGGGTTCTGTTCTACTGTGTAAGGAGTTTTCCGGAGATCAGAATCCATGAGTTGTTCGCGAAGTTGGAGGTTGGTGTCGATAGTTCTGGGGCATCCGCTCCAGTTCCTTGCGCAGCTTCCGCTGGTGGTGCATCTAGTTCGATGCCTGCGGTCAGACCGTATCTTCCGCCGGTTCAATCACCTTCTTTTGCGGCTGATTTAGACCAAACGGAGGTTGTTGGTTCTGTCCCTTTGGAGCATGCAGTAGTCATTGAGCCTCCCAACGTTGTGGGCACCAGTGGTGGCCTCGTGCCTTGTATCGAAGAATTTGGTGGACCTGATCAAGTAGAGAATGCAATGCGTGACGATGAGTCTGACCAGGAGCCTGTTGATATCGATGGTGACAGCGACGAAAACACAGGCAGCGATCCACATGCGCAGCATCGGCCTTCAAGTTCTGGCATGGAAAATGCAAGGAATTCGGCAAGGGTTGTACTTGGTTGATTCGTGTAGCGCTTCGTGCACGAAAGGGAACTTGGGAGGTTAGGAGGTACAACGGGCCACACACGTGCCTCGCAACTTCTATTTCAAGTGATCACCGTCAGCTGGATTATAACGTTATATGTGCGAGGATTCTTCCTATGGTTAGGGCGGATGCTGCGGTTACGGTAAAGGTACTTCAACAAGCGACAGAAGCTGATTACGGTTTCAGGCCTAGTTACAGGAAGGTTTGGATGGCTAAGCAGAAGGCAGTGGCACAAATATATGGAGATTGGGAAGAGTCTTACGCGGAGTTGCCCCGTTGGATGCTAGGGATCCAGGCGACAATGCCGGGAACAATCACGGTGCTGAAGACGTCTCCTGTTCAGATTAGTGGTGGGGTTGATGAGTCGACGGTGTACTTTCACCGACTTTTCTGGACATTTCCACCCTGTATCGAGGCATTCCGGCATTGCAAGCCACTCGTCAGTATTGATGGTACCCACTTGTATGGGAAGTATGGAGGGACGCTGCTGTTGGCGATAGCTCAGGACGGGAACTCGAACATCCTGCCGATAGCATTTGCCCTTGTGGAGGGGGAAAATGCAGAGTCGTGGTCATTCTTCTTGTCCAATCTCCGAGAGCATGTGACTCCTCGGGAGGGTATCCTTGTTATCTCAGACATGCATAATGGGATCAAGGCAGCGCTTGAGGCACCTGAGACTGGATGGCTGCCTCCTCGTGCTTTCCGGGCCTACTGTATAAGGCATGTGGCAGCGAATTTTGCCCTAACGTTCAAAGGTAAGGACTCAAGGCGGTTACTGGTCAATGCTGCCTACGCCAAGACTGAGGCAGAGTTTTACTACTGGTTCGACATCATGCGGACTGAGAATCCAGCAATGTGTGACTGGGCCAACCATATGGAGTATGACAAATGGACCCAACATGAGGATGCTGGTCGACGGTTCGGGCACATGACCACAAACATCAGTGAATGTGTGAACTCCGTGCTAAAGGGAACTCGCAACCTGCCGGTCACATCGTTGGTTAAGTCAACCTACGGGAGGCTTGCTCAGCTATTTGTGGTCCGGGGACAAACAGCAGAGGCACAACTCGGATCCGGCCATGAATTCTGTCAGGCATTGGTCAAGGTTATTGATCGGAACCTAAGAGACTCTAGGTGCTTCACTGTGACATTATACGACAGGCATCAGTCCGAGTACACCGTGGCTGAGACAACACCAACGGGGACGTTCTCTCTTGGTAGCTATAGAGTTTCCCTTAAAGATCACCGATGCGACTGTGGCCACTTCCAGGCGCTGCATTATCCATGTTGCCATGCCATTGCCTGTTGCGCCTACTCCCGGCTAAACTGGGCGTCATATGTTCACGAAGTGTATCGTATGAGTGAGGTGTTCAACGTTTACAAGCAGGGGTTTCTCCCACCTATACCTGAAGGCCTATGGCCTCCATATGCTGGCCCAACCATCATTCTTGACCCTAATCTGTGGCGTGCAAAGGAAGGTCGTCCAAAGGCAACCAGGATCCGTGGAAGCATGGATCAGTCTCAAGAGAATCAGCCGAAGCGTTGTGGGCTATGCCGTCAGCCTGGGCATACGCGAAGGAACTGTCACCAGCGAACACAAAGTGGTGGAGGGGATGCGTAGATCTCATGTCGTGTAACCCCCTTCTATGCTGTCTCATTTGTTTCATGGTCTAGATAATGTTAGTAATGCATCATTGGTTAAGTATGTCACTGTCAACATGTTTCATCAACAATAAAATCTCAGATGAATAAACTCCTGTTATTTTATCTGTTTCATTAAACCACTTTAGACATCTTTCATAATGTGCATTATAATATAAATCATAGAGGAACACATCAAATAATCTGAAGCAGGTTAAACTACTTGGTCAAAAGATAAATAATATTTAACATAAGTCTGAAATCCATAAATACTAACTAGCATGCCCAATACATAAACTAACTAGCATGCTCAATACATAAACTAACTAGCATGATCAATACATAAAAAAACAAAGAAAGTACTGGACAGGAACATATAACATAACTAATCAGAATCCTCAATGGTGTCACTGTCATCATCGTCGAACTGGCCAAGCAAGTGCCCTCCGGTGCCACACAAAGGAGGACGCCTAATCCGCCTAGGTCTGTGATCTGCCGCTGGTGCTGTAGGGTGTGCGGGAGCCGCGCTGAAAGCGGAGGCAGGTGTCCCTCCTAACGCAAACCATGGGTTGGACGGCGATACTGCCGGCTCGTTCAGGTCAACTGCCAACTGAGCCTGAACATCGTCACTGCGTGGCTGCTGAGCACTAAACTGGGCATGCTCCTCAGGCATCTGTGGCCTATAATGGGTCTGATCATCATCCCTAAGCATGTCAGCTATGTCTCTGTAAAACTCGGACTCAGTAACAGGATCAGCAATGTCCACCCCAACAGCCGCGGTAGTAAACTCGGCAAAACCATATGGGCTCACGTTCCCAAACAGCTGTGAGCTAGAACCCACGTCGAACGTCGACTGATCCATAGCTGATGCTGATCCAACTACGTCCTCAGCGGCCACGTGACCAGTGCCGCCCCCCTGCTCGGATGGTCCTCCATCAGGCGCACCTCGACGGTCAGGCCGCGCAGGTGGCCGTCTGCCTCTACATCGAGGAACACGGTAGTCCACTGGATCCCCAGCCTCAGCTCCAGGAACGTCCTGCTCCAATCGGTCGGCAAACTCCCTCCACTCGCGATCGGTGGTCCGGGTCCCAATACGGCGACGCCGATCGACTCGTCTGTTATCTGGTCTGTCATAAACGTGCACTCTAGGAGGTGCCTGGGACGACCCTCTGTGACGCGCCTCCTCAGTCAACACAATCGGCCTCGGATCCTGAAATGCTACATCTGGGGATAGGAACCTGTGCGCCACACGGCACGACCACTCTAGGTAATCTGCTGATGGACCAGGGTCGAGGACTCGATCGACCCATATGACTGACTAATGCCTGTTCTCCCAAAGCTGGTGCCACTCCTGATAATATGTAGGAAACCACCGGTCCCCACCCCTACCATCCTTCGCATGTAGCCAATCTATGTTCAGAGCTACATCTGGGAGATGCTGAACACCGCCGAACTGGGGTAGAACCCTATCCACCTGGTGCCACTCGATCGCAGCAAAATATATCAGGCTAGTGACGGCCGTCCATAGCCGTTGGTGCTCGTCAGCTAGTATCTCCGGGTGAATAACAGCAGCAACATCAGCAGAAGAATAAGGCTCCCACACAAACTGCATAGAAACAGTAAGACATTCATGAGGCAGTGGCATGTAAGAAAAACTACTACAACTATCAGTAATAAATAAATCACTCACATCGTGGACACACAGTCGATCAAGTGCAAGGCGTGCGGAAACTAATCTCTGTGCCCCTGCATCGTTCCTCGGAACAAACTCAGCCCACCTACAATTTAAATTGAAATGATGTCAAAACAAACCATAACACATGCATTTTTTACAATTTATGAACGCATATTTTTAAACCATACCTAGAAGCAAGCGGAAAACCGAACCGGTCAAAACCAGTGGGCCTCAAAGTGGGAAATCTCCAGAAAATCCAAGACTGTAGTAGCTGTAGCGGCCCAGCCAAGTTAACGACGTTTCTGTTTGTACCACGACAAAGACACCTATACAACCAGGCTAGTGCAGCGGAGCCCCAGCTATATCTGTCCAAGTCATCCAATGATGCCAAATAAGGCAACCAGCGAAGGTGTACCCTGTTTGCATTCTTGTCCGCAAACAGCTGAGACGACAACAGCATCAGGATATAAGCGCGTGCGTATACACGCACGGTCTCATCAGTAGCATCTGCAGGGAGAACTCGGAACCTCTCGTGGAACCATGTGTAGCACACTGTCATCTGCTTCACTTTACTCTGTGGAGGTAACTCCCCGAACAACTCCCGGAACCACACCCATGCTGGTCTACCGTGTTCCATCAGATTCTCAAACTCAGTCAAGCACCCACTAACGGGTGCACCATCAATCGGCAAACCCAGCTGATACGCAACATCCTGTAAAGTAATGGTGCACTCACCAAACGGCATATGGAACGTGTGGGTCTCCGGACGCCACCGCTCAATAAATGCGCTAAGCAGAGACTCATCAACCCAGAACCACTGACTGTTTAGCCTAGCAAGATGATACAAGCCCGCAGTCTCCAGATACGGTATAATCCGGTCATGTAAGGGCATATTCTGCTGCCGCCTAACGGCGCTAATAACCCTACTAGGCTGCAAAACGTGGGTAACAAAATCCCTTAACATACAACCATTACAAACAACAACAAACATAATTTTCGTAGAATTTATTAGACTGCTCACATTAAATTCATTGCTTCTCTTATTGTGTATTAAATACTGAAGCTAAGAAAACTATGCACTCATTACAACAAATTAACAATATAAATACAGAAAAAAATATCTTTGAATAAAATATTAATATTTATAATAAAATATTGTACAAAAATACTATTAACCACACTAAGAAGATAAATAAGCATAATAAAATATGCATTACTAACAGTACCGATAATAACATTAATATTTATGTAAATAATATTAATCAGAATCACAAAACAAATAAACGTAATAAAATATTTTTACTAGCAATATTCCTAATAATATCAATTGCTATATTAGAATTAAATTTAATTACAATAATAATAACAATAACAGTAACTAACCTCTTCGTCGATATATCCTGCCACGTGAGCGATGCCATTTAGTCGGTACAATCGATCCTCATCCTCCATTGGCCCCACCACCCACTTCTCCTTCACACCTCCAAACTTTTTCCAAATTCTCTCTACAACCCACCAACCCACTATCTTTCCTGATGTCCCTAATGAATCCGTCCCTGCCTTCAGCGGATTACTTATATATCTAGACACACGTAAACCGCGGTGGGTTACCGGGTTTTACGTTCAACTATATTTCCTCATAAACCGTGGTGACTCCCCACGGTTTATGCACGCCAATTTGTCTTCGTAAACCGTGGTGACCTACCACGATTTACATATAAATACATTTGCTCCTAATCCGTGGTGACTTCCCATGGTTTATGCATGTTTAGAAACCGTGGTGGGTTGCCACGGTTTACATATAAATCCGGTTTTGCACATAAACGTAACAACAAACAGATTTGCACATTTAGGTAAACAACTCTCCCATTCTATTTATTTAAGTAAATTGCCCAAAAATTAATATACAAAAATATTTTAAAAATTTTACTTCGATAGACAAATCAGTCCTAGACTATTTTTTGGTGGAATAATTACTCAAATTAATTCCTAAAAATTTTAGAAGAAAATATTTTAACTCCCAAAAAAAATTAATACACAAATTCATTCTCAACGTTTTTCTCCCTCGTACATAACAGTTATCCGTCCATTTTTCGACGTAACTTACTAATGGAGAATGCTGAGTTGACACGCAAACTCGCATACGTGGCAATTAAGTGGATGAGACTAAAAATAGTCCTTCTTTATTTAAAATGAAAATTCCATTTGTAGTGGATGATACTTAATATGTGAACCTTTATTATTATTAGCTTAGCTTTGTGTATGTGGATGATGATATTAGCATATTAATATACTCTTTTCATTGAAAATAAGTAAGGCGAATAATGATGCTTTAAAATTCAAATTAAAATATTTTCTTCTACAACAAACATATTTTTTAAAATAGGACATTGTGGAATTCTTGTTGACAATTTGACATTATACATATAGAATTAAGTTACAAATTTGACACGTTTTTTTGTTAATATGATTTTCGCACGATTATAAATCAAAGAAAAATAATATGTATGTACCACATAAATGTGTATATTAAGTTAGTTTAATTATAAAGTAGAAATTCAATTAGTTTTTTAAGTTAATTGATAATTTAGTAATTAAATTAAGATTTAAGTGAAAATAGAAGAATAACTTTAATTATACTTAATTCCTAACTATAACACCAAGCTAAATTATATTAAATACAAAAATATCAAATTATTTCAACTTTAAAAAGAGAATATGAGAGTTAGTATATCTCTTTTTGTTGAGCTGTGTATGTAATGAAGATGGTTTAATAATATATTTTTTTTAAAATATCATATTAAAAATCAAATAGGTTTAATTTAATTTTAAAAGTTAATTTGATTATAATATTTACTAATAATTTTTTTAATAAATACTTGAAAAATTTAGTGAGTCATACCAAAAAATAGAAGAAAAACTGTTATATCTGATGAAAAAAATGTTGAAAATTAATCTGTCTATTTATTTTTTTGGAGATTAAAATGTCTGTTTTTAAAATTATTTAAGATATTTGGATCATTATTCAACCAAAAAATAAACTAAAAATTAATTTATCTACTAAAATAAAATTTTGAAAATATTTTTATATATTAATTTTTTTTAGGTATTAAAATGTCCACTTTTAAAATTTTTGAAAATTTATTTAAATAATTACTCTTATTTAAGTTTTGAGTTGAGAAAAAATCTTCCAATATTTCCCATCTTCGAGACAATAATCAAATTCTTCACCTCACTCAATGTATGTAGTGGTTACCACACTAATTATGATGATATATTATTTTAGCACCGTGTTTGTTCAGCATATCTTACCAATTACCATAGACTGTCCTTGTTTTTCTATATCTCTTTTGCCTCAAGCTAGTTTAACATTTTAAATAGAATTCTATAAGAGAGTTAATAAAGTATTTGTATAATGTGTATAATAAATTATTTATTTATTTTAATATGAGTTAAAAAATAACATACAGGATAAAATACTATTAATTTTTCAAACACAATATACTCATATTATCCAGAATAACCATTCGAGTACTAAGAATAATAAACATTTGATATTTTACTGAATTGAACATTGCTATACTCCCATTATACACAATTACACATTATACAGATACTCCATTGATTCCTTATATTTCCTCTTTTAAATATAAATAAAAATGTCTCATGTTTATCACGAAAACACCCACCATGTGATTACCACATAACTACTGTACCTTTTTGATGGGCTTTGATTTTGTACCAAATTCTTTAGTAACTTGTACATATTTAAGTTGATACTTTATTATTCTGTTCACTCAATTGTAAATTTTGTATTAATAAATTTTTTTTTGCAAAATTAATACCAGAGCTAACATATAAATCCAACCGTAAAAGTAAGAGTTTCCAAATTACACAAGGTCGATCACAAAAACACATTTTTTTTATTTTAAAAGCGAAAAATAATAGAACCAATATTCATTGACAGGTTAGATGCTTGTTTTTATTTATGAAACCCAACCATAAATCTTAAACTCTCCTCAAATTCAAATAGCATTTCAATGCAATCACCGTGCAGAAACATTTAAACCAATATGCATGCATGTAATGCATCTCTTTTAAATTTATATTCCTCAAATAATAAACAAACTTAACAACAGATTAATATAATTTTCTTATTTATATATAGATTGAGGATTTTATATTCACACGTTTCTTTAATTAAGCGTAATAGTATTTTCAAATATTCTATAAGAAGTATATGAAATTAAAAAATAATAAACAGTTTAAATAATATAACTTAAATTAAATAAAATCTGTATAAATAATAATTTAAAACTTAAAAAAATCCATTGTTAATGTGAAAAATTTATATTATAAAAATAGAAAAATTGGTATTAATATATAATTTTGTTTCTGATTACTTCACACTAATTTTATACACACTTCTCTCTCAATCATAAATCATGGACTTTTATAGAATTTTATACAATCATGGATAGATCATGGGCCTTTTTCAAGTTTCATGTAAGACTATGATAAATCATGAGAATTTTTTTTGAGTTATGTACATCACGTAAAACCTATCAAAATCATGGGCCTTTTATGTTTATGTGTAAAATTTTTAAAATACCCATGATTTATATTAAAAATTAGAGGACCAAATTATAACCATTTTACTTTTAGGACAATTTGGTAGTTTTAGTGTTGATATGATTTATAGGTTTAATTATTCTATCTGTTCCTATAGTTTTACTGAATTTTTAAATAGGTCTTTGTACTTTTTTTTATAAGGTTTTGTAATTAAGTCCTATCGTGATAAAAATATTAAAATTAACGAAATATTCGATTAAATAAAATAAATATGCCTAACACTTTACTGAATATTCTGGATAGTTTAATAGAATATTCTGTTAATTCTAATGTTTTAGTCACGGTAGGGACTTAGTTACAAAATCCGATATGGCATAGGAACTCAATTGAAAAGAAAAAAAGTATAGCGACTTAATTAAAAATTCAATAAAACTATAGAACCTGGCAGAATAATTAAACCTTATTTATATAAGTAAATTATCCTTTATTTTTATTATATTAAATTATTAATTTAAATTATATCTATTTAAATTTTTGGATAATTAAACTAGACTAGATAAGTAGATTTTAAAATGAAATATTTGGTTGACTCTTAAAATTTAAAAGAAATAATGATCATAGTAGACATAAATACTATAAAATAAAGACAAAAATTCTGAAAATGAATTATCTCTATTTCATAACATTTTTAACTAATAAAATCCTATAATTCCCAAGAAAGTAGGGATGGAGATAGGGGTGGCAACGGGGTAAGTAGGGGCGGATTTTTGGCTCTACCCGACTCCGCTTCGTCGTACAACAATTTGCATAGAACTCGCCCTACTTCTATCCGCGGGTAGTAAAACATTGAGTTCTAACCCGCCCCGCTCCTATAATTATTAAAATCCAATAAATAAAATTAAATTTCAAAATTTATATAACCATCATCACATAAATAATATAAATTAAAGTAAAAATTTAAATATGATACAATATTATTAATCATTTACTAATTATTTTACATATATTATACATTAAAATTATATATATTATATATATAGCGGAGCGGGTGGGGCGGGTATTACCTAAACCCGACCCCGCCCCGTCCCTCCCAAAAACCCCTTCGGCTAAAAGTCCGCCCCAGTGCAGGGCGGATAATTACCCTCCAAACGAGTAGGGGTAGAATGTGCACTCGCAAATTTGGATAGTATTACCATCTCTAGATAGAGACATATATTTCACTTTTTATTTGGGTTTAAAAATTACAGTTGGTTCAAAATTGACATAAGATAGAGATATTTTAAAATTTTAAAATTTATTTTTAATTTAAATTATTCCTCCTGTCTTTATATTTTTTATTATGCAAACCAAATATTATCTTTCTGATGAAATCTACTCATTTAAATATATAATTAGATACTATCCCATAGTACAAAAATTAATTACTTTTATCAACATAAAATTTAATTAAATGTCGGAACAAAAATTGCATTTATTTGTTGTTGTTCCGTAAATTACGATAGATGACCTTAGACCGTTAAATGGAGGATGTGTATAATGAGTGAGTGCTAATGATATTAAAATTTAGTTTGAGAATTGCATGCGACAAGATGTCAAAGGGTTATACAAAAGTAAGTGGCAGATTATTTTTTGTTATTATTAAGATTATTTGGCATAGTAAAAATATAAAAATTTTTGAAAATAAAGTGCCTCAAATTAATAATAGTTGGAAGCATGTTAATACATTTGTAAATCAATAGGGTGCAGTAAGATTAAAATTTCGGTGTCTGCGTATTTCATGTCGTGTTTTATATATATATATATTAAATTTAATCATTAAATTTTGAAAAAAATAACAATAATACCTACGTACCTTCATTTTAAAAATTATTTTTCTATATATTATCCTAATATATAGCAAAGCTTTATTTAAATTTCGCTTTATAGATATTTATAAAATCATAAACAATATTAAAAACACAAAAGATAGATTTTATATGATTTTCGGTGATACAACTAATTAATATAAATAACACAAGGTAACGAACTAACACAAAATTGAGTTCATAATTCACAAAAAGAGTCAAAAGAACTAGCCTGCAAGTATTCAAAACTTTGTATATTGATAAATAATGTTATTTGATCATTATATCTAATATTTGATGTTGATAGAGGAGTAAGAAAAAGTAATCAAAGATGAGTAGTTTACAATGGAAGAAACTGAAAGTCTTGGGAGCAGATTTTTATGGCACTGTTTATCTTGCAACTGTTGTTGATACACAAACACCATATCAGAGCTTCATTGCTGTGAAGAGCTCTATTCCCAGGTTGGCATTCTCACTAAAGAAAGAAGAACAAATTTTTAAATCATTGTGCAAAGGTGAAAGTGGTGGTTGCGAAGAAATCATTGGATGCTTTGGAACTGAGACCACAAGAAACCTCTTCCGGAGACCGACGTGAGCGTCTATACACGCATGATTGTTAAAGGGCTTTCACATATTCATCGCAAAGATATCGTCTATTGTGATCTCAAGCCGGAGAACATTCTTCTGTTTCATTCATTAGACAAAGAGAGTGCAAACTATCAATTGAAGATCGCGGAGTCCGATTATCTAAGACCAAAAAGGAGGAAGCAGATGTCGTGGTTTGGAAGTCCAAGCCTAGAGGTACGTCGTCGTACTTGTCGTCGGAGGCATTTTCCAGTCATATTGATACTCCGATAGATATATGGGCACTTGGCTGCATAGTGATTGAAATGCTAACTGGATTGTTTGCATGGGGGTGAGAGCTTTTTGCGTACTGAGGAGTATTTGAGGTTTTTCGTTGAGTATCTTGAACTATCATCCAAGAAGTCAAAAAGAATCAGTATTTTCTGTTATGATTTTTTGAAAAAGTGTTTTATGAAGGATCCTACCAAGAGGTGGACTGTTGAGATGCTTCTTGATCATCCTTTTCTTTATATCACACTTTTTCATTCATATCATTCATTTCTTTATGGTTCATGTAGTTAGAGAAATTATATTGTAAGATTGAATTGTGGTTTTGTTTATTGTGTCCCTTATCCAAGGGCCTGATGGCTATGCCGTAGGATTTCTTGGGTCAAGTTGTCTTCTTCTCCTTGATGGCTTTGCCGAAAGAGAGTTGGAATCGGACAGGATTAGAAAATAGAAAAGTTATACAAAGTATTGAAGAATAATGAGTCTCAGGATTATGGTTTGTAAGATTTAATAAACTATGTTAATAATAGTAGTTTTGTTTGCTATTTGTGCTTTGGTGTTATCAGTTCCTTTTTATGTTTCAATTTTTTTTCTTTCTTCCTTTTATAATCATGCTTTCAGTATATGATCAAATAAATAATGGCTGACACAAGCGGTAGTTATTTGACTTGTTTAAAGATAATGTCCTAGGTTTGATCCTTAAGAACTAAATGTATGGTGTATGCAATGTTTTGTAGCTAATTTTTTATTTACCGAAAGATAAATTGAGAGATGTTAGGTGATTTATATTTTTTTAACTAAAATTATTAACCGTTTAATATTTAAATAACGTTTGGTATACTAAAAATATCTCATATGAGGCAAAGATACATCTCTTTACCATTAAAATTTGGTGAAATGCAAATTGAGTAAGTTCAACACTTGATTCATTACTTTAGTTTACAAGAGTGATCTTTCTGAGAGAACAAGACGCAAAATCTTTATATTGATTACTGAACATAGAACTGCATTCCAACAAAATTGATACATACCTCATTCATCTCTTCATATAAGTTACTAAATAAAAACAAAAACTAAATAGACCCTACTTATCATGTCTCTGTTTAGAATTGCTATCTTGATTAAGGCCTAATCCTAATTGGTTTTAGTAGCATGACAAAAACATGCCCTAAATTATTATCACTAGTGATGATGTTGTCTTGACTAGAATTCTCAGCAACATCATCAATTGATAAAACTTGTGGAGCTCTGAGTGTTCCTCCAAGAAGATTAAGTGAGTACAGAACATACATACAATATTAAGATGTAAGAATGTGAAATTGAGAGAGAGATTGAACTCATTAATAAAATTGTATTTTTAACATGTCTTTCTTCTTCTTTTCCTTGTATAACATATTCTCATTCTAAATTCTAACTACTAGTAACCAAACACAATAATGATCTCAAAAGTTTGTGTCCGCCCTCCCTGTTTCTATGCCCCTGTTTCCTGTTGTCATGGAATAGAAACCAAACACAGCGACATCACAAAAGATAGCTTAGTTCATAAACAATTATATTAGGTGTAAATAAAAAATTAGTTACTTCAAAGTACAACTCTAAAAGTATACACATCACTTTTATCGGCCAATTTACTTGAAATGAAATAATTATATAATCTAGTTTTAATCTTCTTATTAGCAAAATAATCCAATCATTTTTGTTGTTTCCTATAGCTTAATTGCACATCTATTTTTGTTAACATAAAACTTAATTAAATGTCGAAACAAAAATTGCACTTCTTTATTGTTGTTCCAAGAACTCAATGTCCTTAAAAATTATTAAAAAAACTTATTTATTTTGTTTATAGAATTTAGGAAATGTATATTCTAAAAATGCATTTTAAAATTCTTAATTGAAATATTTTTATAAAAAGTATACATAATTTAAATTTTTAATATATTCATTAAAAAATTTAAAAAAAATTAATAACAGTCTTAACATTTATTTTAAACTAAACTCTTATTTATATTTCAAAATTTAATATATATTATCATCTCAGATTAAATTACCACAATCCCACACCAAATTATTAAAATTTTGAATTGAAAAAAAACCTTCCAAATGTTTTCATATTTGAGACAAGAATGGAATCCTCCACCTCACTCAATGTATGCAGTGCTTACACACTAGTTATGATCATATAATATTTTAGCTTCAAGCTACTTTAACATTTCCAATGCTTTGGGATTTATTATTTATAGCCAACCACAGCATTTGGTACGGATGTGCATGGCCTAGCTCAGCTCGAAAGTTCGGTCTAGATCTAAATATTTTATGAGCTAATTTAGTGTGATTTCATTGGATCTAGAATTGGATAAAGATCTCAAAAATAAATGTGATTATTATTTAAGACTTGATTTAGATCAAGGCAAATTCGACTTCACTCGATCCCATGTGCATTTTAAAGGGATTAAAGAATATATATATATTTTAAATTAATTCTAATATTATGTTGTATTAATTATAAACTTATTGTTTTATTTTTAATCACATTTAGTTGAATTAGAAAATAGATCAAAGAAGCACGAAATTAGAATTTATGGACAAATTCATGTGTAAATATGGATATCAACTTCTCGATAACAAGTTTTTCTTTTTTATAAATAAGTGCATCATAATTTTTTTACATAAAATTTATCAAGGCCCAATTTTTACCAATTTAGACCTGGTTTTAGTGTGGTTTGAAAGTAGTATGATTTCACCAGATTTAGGGTTGAGTAAAAAATTCAAAAATAGATCCAATTATTATTTAAGACCGGATCCGATTCAAGACGAACACAACTTCACCCAACTCATGTACAATCCTAGCATTTGATCAGTTTTTTTTCTTCTCACGGTATCCCCCAACCCGGCAAGTCAAATACTAATTCGCTGCGGTACTAAACTTCATTTAAGGGTTTACCGCCGGTCAATGGGTTGCTGCATGCATAAGGCGGGATTCGAACCCCCGACACTTGCTTAAGCGGACTAGTGAGCTAACCACTAGACCAACCCAACTTGATTATTTGATTAGTTATTCATTTGTTGCTAAAACGTTCTTCTTTTCTTTTATATTTTGTCCCTTCCTATTTCCTAATTTACCCTCTTTTTCTGCCTTCCTCTAACTTCTCTCTAATTAAAGTTGTTTCTATGTAATGAAGTTTGAAACTATTGCAATTAGCTCCTTGATCTCTTTAAAATATAATTTTAATATATGTATAAAGAACTGAAACCAATCTAGGAACACAATATTACAATATGTTTTTAACTATAATATTTTAAATTTTTAATCATTTTAGAATTTAGAGGAGGTTGTTTAAAATTCAACTAAAAATCTCTCCACTTGGTTAGCAGTTAGTGCAAAATCCAAATGGTAGCGTTTGGGTACTGTCCATGTTCCTCTAAGACATGGACATGGTAATACACATCCTCCTTTTGGTTTGATGAGACACAAAAATTTGATAGACACGGAATGATATAAAAGGACATAAATACACAAAATTTGTGTACTACCTATAAGCTAAGACACTAAGACATAGACACAAGACACTGATTTTTTTCCTTTAAATCCGAATTTTAACCCTAAACCCTAATAATGTTTCTTTCTCTCTTCTCTTCCCTCTTCCCTCTTCCCTCTTCTTCTGCCTCTATTATCTTTTCTCAATCACTCCTCCCTTTGCCACCATTGCTGCCGCCACTCTTAGCCACTCCTCAAGATCTGTCATCCACCACTAAACAGTCGCAACATCCCTCATGAGTAGCAAGTCGCTGCGCTGTCACAGAGCTGTCATCATCCACCGTCGCGACCCAGCAACTCAGCGTCATTGTCATCCACCCCTCGCGGCCCAACACCTCACAACGCCCACCCCTCGCGACACAGGAACGCTCGTGCCTACTTGTCTTCCTCCGTTTCACAACTACCATCGCCTTCCAACAATTTGCAGCTGACATTGCCTTCTTCTCCCATTCTATTGCTGTCACCCCATCTCTTCATTCCCTTGCTTTTTTTTAATTATGGTTGATTGTTTCTGTGATTACTAGTTGCCTCTATCAATCTTTTTTGAGATAGACAAATATTTATTGTTAAGAAATTTATTTCAAGATTTTTTGTTAATTATAGATGATGATGATGATGATGATGATGATGATGATGATGATGATGATGATGATGATGAGGGTGGTGGTGGTAGTGGTGTTTCTGATAAGGATAAATTTAGTATTTTGATATGAATAGAAATTTAGTGTATTGTTGTGTATATTATTACCAAACACAATAAAAAAATTGTGTATTTTATGTCTATGTGTTGTTATATCTTTGTTTCTGTGTCCACTCTTTTGTGTCTTGTTACCAAACGGAGCCAATTGGAACTATAATTTCCATTGAGTGAAAAGCACACTGCTTCCTCATTCAACATCATTCAGTTAATTGAATAACATTTATCTTGCTTGAGGTGATTTTTTTCTCATCCCCTTTATATGATTTCTAGAATTTTAATTTTGATTTGTTTTATTTTTGGAAAATTTCTTAGAAATAAAAGAAAAAGGCAAGTTGGGTATATAAGAAAATTTTCCTCTTTTAGCTATTTCTTTTACTCTATTCTTTTTTGTTAGTATTTTTTGGTTGGTGGGTTGGTCAGTGTGTTTGTATTTTCATGATTTATTGCCGAACTCAATATATGGACATGTTTGTTCTTTGTTGTATTTAAATTTTTGAGTGCTGATTGATGTATCACTTGGAATTTAGTGGAACTTATACACGTATGAAGATGTGGTTTATGGCAATCAAACTTAATACCATAATTAATGATGTATAAGCAATGGCCACTAGTGGTAAATCGAATTTATTAGGTTCGATTTAACACACGCACACACACACAATTCGAATTCATTTGTTTCGAATTATATTTCACCAAATTTCCATACCCAAAATGCCACATCCAAAGAAAAGTGAGGGAAAAAATCACAAGATTCATACTACAAAAATGGAAGATGATCCGAATCGTATATATCGGTTGAATGGAGTTGTCCATATTACTGGTAGCATCCATGAAGAGAATATTGAATGAAATTTTATTTTTTAAGTTTGATAAGTAATGTCAGTAGTATTAAACTGCTTATGGTAGTTGTTTATAAAGGTTAGTTAGAAATTAGAATTTTCAAACCAAAAATGGTGGTTAGAGTAGTCATTTAGTAATTTGTTAGAGATTTCAAGCTATGAATGCTATTTAAAGTAGTGATTATATATAACTGTTACTTAGAGTGGTGATTAGAGGCTCTGTTAGAATTTGTAAGTTATGAATGTTAGATTAAGTTGCGAACTGCATCGACAAATTCACAGTGAAGTGCACTTGGATGCAGGAGACGTTCAGTGAGCTTCCTCAGGGCGTAGTCAATGCTACGATTAGGAGGTATACCAGGCATATATCATGATGCTGTTATCGATCCAGCTCTTCGGTAACAATTCTGGTACACGTCTTCACATTAGTTGGCTCCCCTACGCAGCCAGGCTATAGGACATGGGTTGATACGGTTGGAAATTTGTTGCTCTCTCATGATTATACCGATGCATGTGCCATGTGGCCAACAAGAACATTGTAAAGTTAGCCGGTCCATTGCAACTCCTTTAGTCATGAATCTTCTGGGGGTTCCCTAGTTTTATGCCTGATGGATTTGACGCCTTTCATTAGTCATTGGCCTCGATGTACTTGCTATTTATTTATGATATGTTTGTTAATATTTTTAATGGGTTATTTTTGTTGTTGATAAAATGTCATGGGTTGTAAGTAGTCAAGTTATCAGTGAACATTAAGTGAGAAGGAGAGTCGAGTCACGCATTGGAGGCTCAAGATAGATATACTTCAGGCCGGGGATGTGAGTATTTAGTCTTTTAATATATTTATCGTTAATGTTGTTTTATTAATTTTACTGTTTATGATGACATCATAATTATTTCTATTCATAGTTCACGTGGATGCTATATAGCTTACCTGATGTCATTCAAGTGATGCATCCCGAGGTACTGGAGCCACGACATATGTTGTTATGGAGGGATACAATAGCATTGATCTACTTTGTTGTCATAGAGTGGCATCAGGTGGATCGGGTACTACCACAGCTTGGTGGAGTACAGCATCGACCCTCGACAGCACTCGATATTGGTTTTTTGATGTTAAAGGATGACTGAGACGGAGATCGCTAGTTTTTTAGTACCTTACAGAGTTAGCACATTCATTGGACCAACAGGGTACCGAATGTGTTATGATTTGATGTTGTTCCAAATCCAGGACCGTCACATGCGCTGCGTACTTGAAGCGGTGGCATGAGCATGGCAGGAGATTCTTGTCGCCTGTGCTCTTCCTCGATGATCCCAGGGTAGTTACAATCCTGGCCGAGGCGATGTGGAGAGTTCCAAGATAGGTTCTTGATATGGATCAGGTGCCTGATGTCCCAGACAGACGTCGTGTTGGGACACGTTCGAGTCAGCGTGAGTGAAGGTGGTTAGACGATGCGATTGATGCATTAAAGGGCAGGGGTCGAGACCGTAGAGGAGCTAGGGGTCATGGCCGACGGAGAGGGAGGGGTGGGATTGGGGTAGAGCTTGACGTGGAGGGAGAGGCGGAGAGGAGGATGATGATGGCGGTGACGAGGGTAGTGATGGTGAGGATGATGGTGGAGATGATGGCTGCGATGACAGTAGTGGTGGAGGACATGATGGTGGGATGAGTGGTGGATATATATGGAGGAGGTGGCAAAGGACATGATGGTGGAGATGATGGTGGTATGGGTGGTGGTTATGGAGGGGGTGGCGGAGGCCATAATGGTGGATATGATGGTGGAATAGGTGGTGGTTATGGAGGAGGTGATGGCGGTGGTGAGGTGGAAGAGGTGTTGATGGAGATGTTGGTTAAGTGGTGGCGATGGAGGTGGCAGAGATGGTAGTGGAGGGTTTGGTGATTATTTTGTTGGGATTTCTAGCAGTGACGCAGCGGTGTACGAGAGCCAGTAAATATAAGTTAATTTTTGTCGCATGATGTATAATTTGGAATAATACAGTCACCGATTTTTCACATAAACTAAGACCATTAACTATTAGACTAAAACCATCAACTATTCCAGAAAAGGCATTTGCTACATTAGTTCTGGCTTTATTACTATATTCAACAGCTCTTTCCTTTGCTTTATGAAACTCCAGAACTAAACTCAATGCAAGAATCAAGAATTTTACATATTTGGCATCCTGTCCTTGATTCAAAATATCAGTACCACTGCTTTGAATAAACTGCAAAATATGTGCAACGGATCCATTATTAAACTCATATTAGAGAATTGATGCAGGATACCAGTCAGTGCAGCAATGAGTTTAAAATAACTATTATGTTTCTTTACCCTATCCAAAGTGGCAAGGGGATCGACTGTCAAAGCATCTGATTGAACAGCTCCACATTCCAAAACCAACTTGAAAAAAAATGGATAAAAAATATATCTCTAATTTGTAAGAATTATGCGCTTTTGAATAACATGAATGTCCAGATCCAAGAATACAACTCTAGAAAATGATAAATTTCCTTCAACGCACAACAAATTAAAATAGCATGGACTAACTATAGTATTCTTTTACTCCTTTTACTGAATGAGTATATGACTGATGTGCTCATCATTTTGCATCAAATACCAAGCCAGTTCCCAAAACCGTTACCACGATTTGAAGTGAGACAACACCCAATCCAATGGTGGTGAAGGTGTGTGTCAACCCAATGTTTAATTCAAGGTGAGTACAATTATCATTACACGTAGTAAAGCATGTGCTTTTTTTTTTCTGTTCACAAAAATTAACATATGGGCTATGATCCTAGCATGCATTTCATTTCATAACAAACATATCTAGATACAGTCCAACTAATCTAGATCATGAACAACCGCATTTTAAAGTGGATCCAACTATCAAACTAAGCCTGAATCAAGCTAAAATGAATTAAACTCACCTTGCGAAAGAATAAGCAAGGAGAATGCACTTCGTTGGTGAAAACAAATTCAGGAGCAGCAGCGACCACATGAACATCATGACCAGCAAGGATTAGTTGCCTTACCACCTATATATATACATGCAATTGAAATTGAAATTGCAATTCAAACTTAAGTGCAATGCAATGTCCAAATAATGAATCATGAATGACAGTGACAATGAGAATGAGGATGAGAAATAAGAGGTTACCTCTGCAACACGAGTTGTGTGGTCAAATCCATGACCAGTGACATAGTAAGCAAACACCATTTTCTGTGTGGAAGAAACAGTAGCAGCACCATCGCCATCATACTCTTCCTGCTGCTTCATCCCCATTTTAATTGCTACCATTTTAATCGCTATCATAATTTTTTAGCAGCCACACGTTGTTGCAGAGCTAATCCAGGAATCAAGACGGAGTTGAATAGCGGTGATTCGAGGCGAGGCATGGTGAGACAAGGCGAGACGAGGCGATGCAATGGGAAAGACAGACAAGCGGAGCAGAGCACCTGTGGACCGTGGACCCGTGGACGATACAGACAGACGATGACCACCCAGCGACGGACAAGGACGATGCCACGGAAGATGGCAGCAGAGTGCGATGGAGGAGAAACTCAATTCAGATCTTAGGAAACTAACTTAGGGCTGGATATGATTTTTTAATTTGGGGACAAAATGCAAAGGTACTATTGGTATTTTAAAAAAATAGAAGAGATCTTAATTAATTATTTTAATCTAATTATAAGAATATTCTATTTTTTTACAGAATATTTTGTTATTTTAAATAGATTTGTGACGGTAGGGACTAAATTAAAAAAAATAACGTATAGGGACCCAATTGAAAGGAAAAAAAGTATAGGGACCTAATTGAAAATTCGGTGAAACTATAGGGACCTGCAGAGTAATTAAACCAATTTTTATTTATCTATCCATTCTAAGATTTTTGTTTAGGTTTTTAGTTTCATCTTTTATTTATGCAGTTTTTTCTTTAAAGTCAAATTAAAAAAATAAAAAAATCTAAAAAGAAAAAAGGAGAAAAATATCATACAATTAACAAAGTTGTTGATTTCAATTTTCAAGTATCCAAAATTTTAGATTTGTTTCAAATTATTTTGAGAATTAGTGTCAAGTTAAAAGTTTATATTATTAAGATTATCTTAGTTTAGTCTCTCTTTTTTCTTTGATTTTTAAAGTACCACTTGTTTAAAGTTATCCAATAGAGTAATTGCTGTATTTGATGAGTAAGACTAATATTGAAAATGGTCCTAAAATTCTTATGGAGTAATATTTAATTTGATTAAATAAAAAAATTATAGATGAGATCGAATTTAACTATTATGCAACAATGAAGTATTTAGTCAATTTGACCATTAAGGTGGAGAAGCAGCATCAACTTATGGCAACTTGGCTATCTTCTTTAAGTCATAAAAAAAACTTGGCTCTCTTCAGATGCTAATTCTATAAGATTTAAGGAGCAAAGTTTGATAATAAGATAAAATTCAAAGTTACAAATTTCAAGAAGAATCACATAAATCATCAATATAAGAAGAAGAATTCTTCTAATGCTATTTCTAATTTTTCTTCAAAGCCAATAATAAAAGAATTTGTTGAGTATGCTCTAACTAGAGATAAGTACTTGGAGGAACTAAAAATAAAAAAAAGTAATTAAAGGGGTTATTGGAGTGTGAGCAATTTGAAAAATAAAAGAAAAAATAGAATAATTTGAGAAAAGAAGAATGTGAAAAGAAAAAGAAGTGAGTACTTGAGTGAAAAGAGTCAATTTTTAACTGAAAAAGAGAGTTTTGACAGAAAGAAAGAGAATAGTGTGAGAGAGAAGTCAATGACAAAAAAAAATGAAAATAATAAACACACTTGTAAGAAAGATTTAGATAATTCTAGATTTGACAAGAGTACATTAGTGTCATTGAATTCCAAAAAATCTTTAATTTATTATATATCTATACTACTAAAAAATGGTAAAAACTGTTGAATTTACTAGCGGAATTCTCAAAAAGATCCGACAGTATAAATGTCGCCGATAACTGATTACCAACGGATTTTATGGATCTGACGCTAATTACCATCTTTAGAGTGGCCAATTATCATTATAAAAATCTATTAAAAAATATGTCTATTTAATGTTCTTCACTCATATTAAATAAAATTTAAAAAAACAAGGAACAAGACGACAACGTCACTAACTGTGTCTGCTCCTAAAATGTAATACACTCATTGTCCCTAAAAACTTACGATTTCAAACCTTAACTCGTAAGTCATCAACGTCGAATATATTTTGGAAGGAATGAAGATAAAGATTTTTTTTGAATTAAAGTAAAGCATAAATGACAAAGGAGAATATGAGATTTTATGAAAATACAAACCCAAGCAAGACTTCATTTTTGAATTCGAAAAGCAGAGGTGGAATCGATTTATCCCAGTTATAATTTAATAATATCCATGTGGCTGAAAAAATAATATGTCATCATTTCACCGTCTTTCAACCTTTGGTAGGATCCGCTATGACTATTTTCGCGTGTGGTTGGAATTCAATTGGTATTTCTATTCTTCAAATATCTTTCGGATAAATTGTTGAGGTAAAAAATAAATATTTATTCTATAAATCATAAATTTAATAATAATTAATTTTTCAATTTATTATTTTATTCATCTCTCTGGTGGATATGGTAGGAGTACTGATAAATTTCTATTTCATGGTTTATCTTGTGCTCAATTGAGTTGTTTTTATCAAGCCTTTGCATAGTTATTCATACTATTTGCATGGTTTTACAATTCCTTCCCAGAATTTGTTCTATGATTGAAAACTACTTCCTAGAGTCTTTAATTTGTGTATTTCAATCATCTCTTATTACCATTCGATGCCTTGATATGTGTGTTAGGTAATTTCAGAGATTACAGAGCATGAATAACTTAGAGGATGGAAAGGAAGCATGCAAAACTGGAAGGAATACAAGAAATTGAAGGAACTGCTTAAGCTGTCCAGCCTGACCTCTTGGTACTAAATCGACCATAACTTGAGCAACAAAGGTCCAAATGATGCAGTTCTAGTTGCGTTGGAAAGCTAACATCTGGGACTTCGCAACGATATATAATTTGCCATAACTACCTCAAAGTTAGGCGACGCGGATGCGTGGATGACGCGCATGCGTCACATCTGCGAATTTCAATCCACGCAAATGCGTGGACAACGCCTCCGCGTCACTTTGCCGCAACCTGTACGAACCAGCAGCAATTTCTGGGCTGTTTTTAACCCAGTTTTTGGCTCAGAAAACACAGATTAGAGGTTATAAAGTGAGGGAATGCATCCATTCATAAAAAGACAACATAGACTCATAATTCACTTTTCATAATTTAGATGTAGTTTTTAGAGAGAGAGGTTCTCTCCTCTCTCTTAGGTTTTAGGATTAGGATTCCTCTTAAAGGATTTAGGATTTCTTCTTCTCAATTTCCAGGTTTAATGTTCTTTTTATTTATTCTCCCAATTTAATTTATGAACTTTTCCATATTAGAATTGATATCTTCATTTAATATAATTTGAGGTATTTTAGAATTATGATTGCTTTCTTTTATTTATATAAATAATTTAGATTTTTTCCTTTTGGCTTTGGTTGAGTCATTGGAGACACTTGAGTTATCAAACTCATTGTTGATTGAAAATTGGAATTCTTTAAGAATTAATTCGAGTTCCAATAACTCTAGCCTTTCCCAAGGAAAGACTAGGACCTGATGAATAAAAATTAATTCATCCACTTGACTTACCTTCATAGTTAGAGGTTGACTTAGTGGGAGAAAAATCTAATTCTCGTTACAATTGATAAGGATAACTAGGATAGGACTTCCAGTTCTCATACCTTGCCAAGAGCTTTATTAGTTATTATTTTAACGACTTGTTATTTTACATTACTTGTTCCTTATTTTAAAACCCTAAAAATATATCTTTTTCCATAACCAATAATAAAATCATACTTCCCTGCAATTCCTTGAGAAGACGACCCGAGGTTTGAATACTTCAGTTATTTATTTTTATTGGGTTTGCTTAAGTGACAAACAAAACTTTTGTACAAAAGGATTCTTTGTTGGTTTAGAAACTATACTTACAACGCGATTATATTTGTGAATTTCTTTACCGATAGAAAATTCGATCGTCAAGTACCGAGTAGGTTTACGTATATAAAAATTTAACAAAATCTTCAAAAGAGTGGGTTGGAGTTAAATCTCAATTTGGCCTCTGAAATTTGGCTCGAGACTCAGAATGACTCCTACAATTTAATTAGCCTCAATTAGAACCCCCAAATTTGTAATTATGGCTCCGTCTTGCCCTTGTGATCATCTCTGTCACCAAAAAGCTTATCTGACACAGTGTCATGACACGGTGGACTACACGTGGCCTGTTAAGTGCTGAGTGAGATTACTAACAGTTACATGACCTGGAGATAGAATTTTATGTCTCAATTTGGCCCCTACGATTGAAATAAATCCCTAGACAATGGCTCAAAATCCGTTAAACTGATAATTCATCATCGTCTTTATAGGGATGATTGGGAGCAGTAGTCAAGGTTCAAGGAGCTCAAGTAGGTCACGTTCACATGGAACGTGGGTGAGGACCACCAATCGCTTCAGAGCAGGGAAGCTTCCTCAATGGTGTGGATGCGGGATGCACCCTGTTCTTCGTTGGTCTGATACATACGCCAATCCTGAGCGACATTTTTTTGGTTACCCAAACTACAATGTGAGTTGCTGAATCCTGGGAGCTTATTGGAACCTCCTGATTAATTGTATTTTATGTTAATTTTTTTCATGGTATCGCTGCTGACCGTAGAAAAGAGATGGTGCAAGCTTTTCGTATAGGCAGATGAGGAGGATGAAGCCATTGTTGAAAGAGTTGATTCTGCAAGAGATGTTGACCATTGGAAAATGAATTTAAGCTGGACAATTAGGGATTTGGAGGCTGATGTTAGGGTTTTAAAAATATGGAACTGTGTTTTAAGTTTGCTTGTGTTTTTTATTGTGGTTTTAGGTATTGGTTATGGCTTAGTTGTAAGAAAATAAACCATGTGAAATTATTCCTGATTGTACAATTGAAATTGACTTGAATGCAATAGATATGTTAAACATCACTTTTTGTTAGTGTTATTTTCAAGTTGGCTAATATGATAATGTTGAATATTATCAATTTTTTTCAATGTAGTGGTATGAAGTTGCAATAAAAAATAGCATCTAATTGAACATAAATTATTATAATAACTAATATGCAAGTTTCAATTTCAACTTGGCTAACATGGTGATATTGAATATTATCACAGTCTTCAACGTGCACATATCAAGTTGCAATTAAAAACAACACTTAATTTAAGATAAATGGTTATAGTAACTAATAAGAAAGTTTCATTTCCAAATTGATAATAAGGTGATACTAGCACTGACAGTTATAACAATCATCAGTATTGATGTCTATATAGTATCATCATTATACAAATTATTAAAATCATTCAAAATAGAACCACCTATTGAAATCCAAACTTAAACATTCTATATCAGTTTTACTGTTTCTGACTTGTACATAAACAAATCCCAAAATACAATCATCAAGATGAACCTAAGTTTAACATAATTAAATACAACAAAACAAAAAGCTTCTTGTCACTTCTTCCTTGGAGGTATGAAGCCTGACGTAGGGACAAACCTCATGACCCTGCCAATCTTGCTGTTGTCCTAGAATTTGCTCTCTGCATTGGATCCATATTTGTAGCAGTTGAGTGTTGAGGTCTTCTCTTTGGGGACAACTTGTTTGGCCTTGTAGGTTGAATTGGAACAAGTAGAGCAACCTGCAAGATAATGAGTCAGTTTTTCTAGAGAAATGTGTAAGAAATAACTATTCTTTATTTCTTTGAAGTGAGTTGGAAAGTCATACCACTTCATTAATCAATGGTTGTGAATAACTGGGTTGTGTGATTTCAACCTCTGAAGCTGCAGTATCATTATTAGCATTGTTACCAGCATCATTTCTATGTTCATTTTATTGAACTTTAGGGGTGTGTTTGGTTCAAAGATTAAATTTTATTACTAAGAATGTCATTCCTAGGAATATAATGCCTAGGAATAAGATTACTTGGAATATATGATATCTATGTTTGGTTATAAAATTTAATATCTTGGAATGTTATGTAATAATCCTAGAAATAAATAAATTTTTGTTTGGTTGAGTTTAAGTTTCTTGGTCATATTATTGTAATATGTCAAAATTACCCTTACTCATTCAAATTAAAATATTAATGATTAAAAATTAAATATAAAACTAATTAAATATATTTTTTACATTGATTTTTTTTAATTTACAAAATATCTCTAATAATAAATTTACTAAAATACCCCAAATAATAAATATGTTTAGCTAAAATTATTATTAATTCTAATTTTTTTAAAATTTACTAAAATATCCCTAATATCAAATATCTTTAACTAAATTGTTTATTGATTCTAATTTTTTTAAATTTATTAAAATACCCTTAATATTAAATATGTTCAAATAAAATTATTATTGATTCTAAAATATTCCTAATATTCCTATTATTATTGATTCTAATTTTTTTAAAATTTACTTAAATACCCCAATATCAAATATGTTTAACTAAAATTATTATTGATTCTAATTTTTTTAAATTTACTAAAATACCCCCAATATCAAATATCTTTAGTTAAATTATTATTGATTCTAAATTTCACTTAGTAACAATATGTTTAATTAAAATTATTACTTTTTTACATTTTGAATTTATAAAAATACTTCTAATAAAAAATTTATTAAAATACCCTTAATAAAAACATGTTTATTTAAAATTATTATCGATTCTAATCTTTTCAAATTTACTAAAATACCCCTAATAACAAATATCTTTAATTAAAATTAAAACTATCACAATTAAATTTATTAAAAAAGCATTACTATTATCCAAATGAAAGTTACAAAGAAGTCTCAAAAGTAAAATATTACTTGCACTAATAAGAATACATGCGCAACTCTTATACAAGAATACAAACACATCAACAAAATGAAATCAATGTTATGACAGACAGTTTCACACATAGAAAAATGATTACAATTATCGAGCGTGATTTTTTTTCCTCCATTGGTTCTATATTTCTTGTGCAAGTTGATCTCTCCATCTACCCTAAGCATCACTCATCTCAAATTGTTGCAAAGGCAGTAGACATAAAAGAAAGTTAAAACATGTATATAAATAGGAACTATCTAAATAAGAATGAAGGCAACCCTATCATCAAGAAAACTAAATATGTATCCCATTAAAAATGGAAGGTGTATACAAAATGTGTACACAAGAATAATACATATAAAGTGGCTTTCAAATTTTTTTGCATTATCATAATTTGCAACACTTTTGTTTAATTAATTCAAGTTTATATAAACAAATTGATATAAGTATGTATTGATAAAAGAAGGCAGAGGCAAATCTGAAATAAAATGCTTATCAGCTTTAAAGAAACTTGGATTAGTCACTGACAAAATTGAATTGATACAAATAACAGTTAAAGGAATCACCAATATGAATCTGTCTAGGCCTGAAAATTACATATATTGTACCAAGTCATTAATAAATGAAAAGGGACCGAAGCAAGAAAAAAACAATTAATCTTTAATTAAATATGCTTTACCCTACTTAACTAGCATTCATGTTCATTACCATTTTGATCCAAAAAAAAATTCTTCCAAAATTATAACATAACTATGAACCAAAACCCAGACAAAAAAAAAATCTAAACTAATTCAATCAATGATTTTACTACCAATCTCTCCATTGAAATGGAACTTTTTCTTTTAAGTGGAACCTCAGATTTAAACTATAAATCTGTTTGTTCTTTGGTTCACTTTAAAAAAGAGAAAGAGAAAGCTTGACATAAAACTCCAACCAATCTAAAATTTTCACATATCAAATCATCAAAGCAAAACTGAAAAGAAAGAAAGAGAAAGAAACATCAACATACCAAAAAGAAAAAATCAATTAAACAGATGCATCCGTACAGTACTCTCTCTCTTCAATTGTTGCAAAAACAGTAGACATAAAAAAGTTAAAACATGTATATATCCATGCACCAATTAACAACATTCAAATAGATAGAGATATATATGGCATCACCACCTAATGGCTCGAGTGAGAATTAATAATACATAGGCTCATATAATTACATTCATTCAGTTCAATTATTATGTTTTATTAGATCACCTCCGATCTAATCCTGGGCTATGCAAGGAAAACCAAGATACTGCGAAATAGATGGAGGATGAATCACAATATTAGTCAAATAGCATAGAAATTTAACACAAGAGTTTAAAGCAAAGAAAGCTTACTTACTTCTTCACAAGTAAATCCACTACACCTGAAATGCAGTAAGTAGTAACAGTAAATAGATAAGTATTCTTTCACAGCCTTGAATTGTCAAATTTATGCTCCAATATTACAGACCCTTCATTTTAATTATTGCAATGAACAATAAATAAGAGACTAATAACTTTTACTCTTGTCTCTCTTTCTCTCTAAAATGTATTTTGATATCTCTATATAAAACCCTTCATATCTCGTGAGTTGTGGGACAACAACATACAAAGTTGGAACCAGATACAAACTCTTTCCAACACAGGTTTCATATACCAAACTATTACTTTTTATTCAAACCCCTTTTTAGTTTTTAATTACCCCAAAATATGTCATATTGAAAAGAGGTTATTTAATTATTATTTGTTTCTAACATGTTAGCTTGTAACTACTATTTTTTCAGTCTTTCTCTGGAACAATTCATGCTCTTCCACATCCTGCTCTGTTCTATGAACAAGATATGAGAATACAAAGCAACGGGACTGGCATGTTTACTCCACAGTCCTTATGAATCCTTATGCCACAAGAATCAAACTCAAAATTTCATAATGCAGACCCAAAAACAATAACAATTTTAAGTTACAGCATATGACTGAAAACAGAATCAACTAAAAAAAAGACACAACTCTATTTTATAACATCATCATTCAACCTTTGATTCAATTTATCGTAGCCTTTGTCTTATATATACATTGATCAAAAGGTAAAAGAAGCCTTTTCCAATTTCAAAAAAGAATTGCTTTCATTTTTCAAAGGACTTTGAGTGTTGTAGTAATCATCAAAGAACCTTTTGTTATGCTTCCTTAATGACATTGCATTTCAAAGAACCATATATTCTATTCAGTATCACAAACCAATCAACAATAAGATTAACAACAATGAATCAACTATTTTACAAAATTTTTTAAACCTAGCACAAACCTTCATGCCAATAAATTATAGCACAAACATAGTTTAGAAAAAATAAATAAATAACAAATAAAAGATCCTTACCTGAAGAAGAAGACTCTGTGCTTGAAAAAGATGAACAAGGTTGCAGAAGACAAATTAAACTATCTTTGATGGTTATTGCTGAGACGCGAGGAGGGAGAGAAGTGAATGAGATGACATGAACAGGAAGCACCACTCGAGATGATGAACACGACCAGGAAGCACGAATAGGAACCGTGAGCTGTGATGATGACACGAACGCGAACGATTTCCTTCTAGAATAAGGAGCGCAATGGTCGTGCAAATCGAAATCAGCGGCGAGGCGGCACCGACGCGGGTGGAGCCTCCGTGAATTTGAAGAAAAGCCTCACTAGGGATTGATTTTCATGGAGGAGGGGTTTCTGCTAGGGTTTTGTTTTGTTTAAAATGAAGTGGGAAAAATCTGAAAAGCAAGGTTGGAGTGAAATTAACAAGGGTATTTTGGACTTTTTACTTTATTTTACACATTCCATTCCCATTGGAATTAAAGATAACCAGGGGAGAGATGGGAATGAAATGGGTTGGATTTTGATTCCAAGGAATAAAACATACCCAGGAATAATTTTTTAAATCTTGAACCAAACATGGGAATAAAATATTTCCATCTCAAAATTCCTGGGAATACACTTGTATTCCCTCCAACCACACACGCCCTAGGTGTTGATCTACTAGCTGATCTGGTCACAGGGGGAGTGGATTTGATAGTGGTTGCTTTGGTAGTTTTTGGCTTGTTAGAATTTGGTGTGACTTTTTAAGTTGCGGCCTTAGATGACTGAAACTTTGGTTGGGTTTGCTTGACAGTGGTGGGTTTACATAAGTTGGGGTTGGAGATAGTGGGCTTCGTAGTGGTGGGCTTAGATTGGTTGGACTTGGATGTAGTGGGATTAGCAGTGGTGTACTTAGATGAGTTAGGCTTGGATGTAGTTGGCTTGGCAATGGTGAGTTTAGATGAGTTGGGCTTTGATGTAGTTGGTTTAGCTTCATTGGTGGTTGTTGACTTTGTTGGGGCATTAGCTGATGCATTGGGTAGGAGTTCGGTAATTGATGTAGTCTCAACATTTGATTTTGTGGCTGCATTAGAAATGCAGATTGTGGGTGTTGAATCAATAGTAGATTGTTTGGTGGTGGTGTGGGGGATGCTTCTATTTGGATTTGGAGTGGGAATGGAAATGGGATTGGGGGAAATCTCACACAAGTCTGGACACTACTCTTCATCATCAAATTCTGGTTGGGATACTCCGTGTTCAAAGTAAACATGTACAATTTCTTGGTTATTCTTTGCATGAAAACACATCTCCAACAACTCAGAATCATGTGAAAGAGATCTTAACCCAGTCTTCAGAGGTCTTCCAGGAGCCAGCCACCAACATTCCACAATGTTATCATATCCTAACACATTTTAGTAGTTCATAATTGAAAACACATCCATTGTGTCTTCATCTAATCCAACCAACTCATCAGTGTTGTCTCTAACATATGCTACATTATCATCCTCCTTGGTAACAAACCTACCTCAATGGTGAAATACTACGATTATATGATCATTCATCTGTAAAGAAATTTTAAACAAATTCAGACTAATTTTTATGCATACGACATTCATAGGAAACCATCATAAAAGCACCACTATCAAATATTTCCATTACAACATTAATCCTATACCCACATACAATCAATATGTCACTCATCAACAAAATTAACTTTGTAGTAAACTTAAAAAAAAAATAGCATCAAACCCTAAGTCTTACATTGCATGTGCATATTAACCACAACAGTTTATTAACAAAATACTGGAAAAATCAGCAACTAAAGTTAAAGAAGTAGAAGATATCGCATTGGTAGCAATGGGTTTTGTAACAAACCTATGTATGAACTTGTGCTTGTGGTTTCTTCACTCTTGCCAAAACTTCAAAGTTTGCATAGATTTCCAGAATACCTAGAAGGAACTTCTTTGGATTTCACAGCAACACATAAGGAAGAACGAGAAAGAAGAAGAAAAAGAAGAAGAAGAAGAAGAAGAAGAAGAAGAAGATTTGCAACTTATGATCGTCGTACTTAGAAGAGGGAGAGTTTTAACCACCAAAACAAGTGAAATGACATAGTTTTAATAGGGTTTGGTTGCGAAGCCATACGCCGTCGTTTTACTATAGTCTACTTTGTCATGACACTGTGCTAGATCAGCTTTTCGGTGACGAAGATGATCACAGGGGCAAGCTGGAGCCACAATTACAAATTTGGGGATTGTAATTGAGGCTAATAAAATTGTAGGAATATTCTGAGCCTCGAGCCAAATTTCAGGGGCCAAATTGAGATTTAACTCGAGTGGGTTGTTAAAAATTTGACTCTAGATTCTGACACACTTAGTTGGTTGACTGTATGTTGACACCGAAAGTTTCCTACCCCAATTTCTATGGATCAAAAGTGGACACATCTTATTATCTTGGAGGTTCAGTTTTCCATTTTCATTTTGTCCTGGTAAATATTTTTCGTCATAATCTTACAGTTTGAATCAACAATTCTTGGCATATTATATTCGCACTCAAATCATTTTCACTTTCCTTTATGCTCTTAAATTTAGTTCATCAGATAACCTCTTATTTGTAGTTTAATTGTACAGAATTTGCATCAACCTCGTTTCCCACTGTAAATGGCACCTACAGCTTCATCGCTAGATGAACAGGCAAGCCAGTCTAAAATAATGTCTCCAATTTGCCCATTTGTTTCTTCGTTATCTACAATTTCGATTCTGTTTTCTCTCAAGAATTGATTGTAAAATTGGTTATCAAAATGAAAAATATTTGCGCACCAACACTTTTTATCAATATTAGCCAACACTTTATTTTTATGCTAGGGCATAGAATTTAGTATAAAATAAAGGTAAAAATTCAGGTGTAATCAATTTTACGTAAATTTGATAACTAAGAATCATTTAATAAAAATTTAGTCAAATCAGTCAAATGAATGCACCTGAATTTTTATCTAAAATAAAATATTTTAATTTGGCCAAATGTTGGCAAAAATAAAAATAATAAATTTTGTTGGTTATGTAGCATTACTCGTATACTTTTTTAAGATTACAGATTAAAATTAGTGATGTGAATGCATGCGATTATTTAGCACTTGACACAGCATATAGTGGTAACTGGTAAATAACGAAAGGGTTTTTCTGGTTTTGGTGTTAAGGTTGTTATTGGAGAAGGGATAGATCATGTAAGGTTGATCACTTTGAACCGACCTAAGCAATTGAATGCTATCTCACCTGAACTGATAGGTCACTCTTGTTAACTTTTTTAGTATTTCAAGCTTGCTGGCTGATGAGCGGATAATTTGTACGCTTTTTGGCATTGTTTTTAGGTAGTTTTTAGTAGGATCTAGCTACTTTTAGGGATGTTTTCATTAGTTTTTATGCTAAATTCACATTTCTGGACTTTACTATGAGTTTGTGTGTTTTTCTATGATTTCAGGTATTTTCTGGCTGAAATTGAGGGACTTGAGCAAAACTCTGATAAGAAGGTTGACAAAGGACAGCTGATGCTGTTGGATTCTGACCTCCTTGCACTCGAAATAGATTTTCTAGAGCTACAAAAATCTAAATGGCGCGGTCTCAACGGTTTTGGAAAGTAAACATCCAGAGCTTTCCAGCAATATATAATAGTCCATACTTTATTCGAGATTAGATGACGTAAAATGGCGCTCAACGCCAGTTCCATGTTGTATTCTGGAGTCAAACGCCAGAAATGCGTCACGAACCAGAGTTGAACGCCAAAAACACGTTACAACTTGGTGTTCAACTCCAAAAGAAGCCTCTACACGTGTAAATCTCAAGCTCAGCCCAAGCACACACCAATTGGGCCCGGGAAATGGATTTCTGCATCAATTACTTACTTCTGTAAACCCTAGTAGCTAGTCTAGTATAAATATGACATTTTACTATTGTATTAGACATCCTGGATTGTATTTTTGATCCTGTGATCACATTTTGGGAGCTGGCCATTCGGCCATGCTTGGACCACCATCACTTATGTATTTTCAACGGTGGAGTTTCTACACACCATAGATTAAGGGTGTGGAGCTCTGCTATACCTCGAGTTTCAATGCAATTACTATTATTTTCTATTCAATTCGACTTATTCTTATTCTAAGATATTCGTTGCACTTCAACATGATGAATGTGATGATCTGTGACACTCATTATCATTCTCACCTATGAACGCGTGACTGACAACCACTTCCTTTCTACCTTAGACCGGGCGCATATCTATTGGATTCCTTAATCAGAATATTCGTGGTATAAGCTAGAATTGATGGCGGCATTCATGAGAATCCGGAAAGTCTAAACCTTGTCTGTGGTATTCCGAGTAGGATTCAGGGATTAAATGACTGTGACGAGCTTCAAACTCACGATTGTAGGGCATGATGACAAACACAAAAGAATCAATGGATTCTATTCCGGCATGATCGAGAACCAACAAATGATTAGCCGTGCTGTGACAGAGCATTTGGACCTTTTTCACTGAGAGGATGGGATGTAGCCATTGACAACGGTGATGCCCTACATACAGCTTGCCATGGAAAGGAGTAAGAAGGATTGGATGAAGGTAGTAGGAAAGCAGAGATTTAGAAGGAGCACAGCATCTTCATACGCCTATCTGAAATTCCCATCAATGATTTACATAAGTATTTCTATCTTTATTTTATGTTTATTTATTATTATTATTCGAAAACTCCATAACCATTTATTATCCACCTAACTGAGATTTACAAGATGACCATAGCTTGCTTCATACCAACAATCTCCGTGGGATCGACCCTTACTCACATAAGGTTTATTACTTGGACGACCCAGTGCACTTGCTGGTTAGTTGTGCGAGGTTGTGAAGAAAGTGTTGAGTTATAAACGCGCATACCAAGTTGAATGCCATTATTAGAGATCACAATTTCGCCCACCAAGTTTTTGGCGCTGTTGCCGGGGATTGTTCGAGTTTGGACAAATGACGGTTCATCTTGTTGCTCAGATTAGGTAATTTTCTTTTTGTTTTGTTTTCAAAAATTTTCAAAAAAAAAATTTCCCTATTTTCGAAAAAAAATTTAATTAAAAATTATTCATTCTATGGCTTCAGAATTTTTAAGAATGGATTCTAGAGTTTCATGAAGCATGTTGAATCCAAGCTGGCTGTAAAGCCATATCCAAATCCTTTTGGAATGAGACTTCAACTAATCACCTCAATGCATGTAATGACATCCTAAAGCTGGCTGGCTATTAAGCCATGTCCAACCCTTGGATTGGAGTTTTAGGCTAACATTGAAAGATTCCTGGAATTCTTCTTAAAATTTTTTGAATTTCTTATTTTTTTTCCTATATACTTTTTCGAAAATAATAAAAGAAAATACAAAAAAATTCATAAAATCATAAAAACCAAAAATATTTTGTGATTCTTGTTTAAGTCTTGTGTCATGTTTTAAGTTTGGTGTCAATTACATATTCATCTTGTTCTTGTATTTTTCGAAAATTCATGTATTCATAGTGTTCTTCATGATCTTCAAGTTGTTCTTGGTAAGTCTTCTTGTTTGATCTTGATGTTTTCTTGTTTTGTGTCTTTTATTGTTATTCATGTGCATTTTTGCATTCATAGTGTCTAAGCATTAAAGATTTCTAAGTTTGGTGTCTTGCATGTTTTCTTTGCATAAAAATTTTTTCAAAAATATGTTCTTGATGTTCATCATGATCTTCAAAGTGTTCTTGGTGTTCATCTTGACATTCATAGTGTTCTTGCATGCATCATGTGTTTTGATCCAAGATTTTCATGTTTTGGGTCATAATTGTGTTTTTCTCACTCATCATTAAAAATTTAAAAATAAAAAAATATATTTTCCTTATTTCTCTCAAAATTTTGAAAATTTGAGTTGACTTAGTCAAAAATTTATCTCAAAAATTCGAAAAATTTGGGTTGACTTAGTCAAAATTTTTTAAATTAAGCTATTTCTATAAGTCAAGTCAAATTTTCAATTTTAAAAATCTTATCTTTTCAAAACTTTTTCAAAAATCAATTCTTTTTCATTTTTCTTACTATTTTTCGAAAATTTTTAATTTGAATTTTAAAATCTTTTTCTTATCTTTAATTCATAATTTTCGAAACTTAACTAACAAGTAATGTGATTGATTCAAAAAATTGAAGTTTGCTACTTTATTGTTAAGAAAGGTTTAATCTTTAAATTCTAGAATCATATCTTTTAGTTTCTTGTTAGTCAAGTAATTAATTTTAATTTTAAAAATTAAATCTTTTCCAACCATATCTTTTTAATCATGTCTTTTTATCATATCTTTTTCAAAATTTTATCTTTTTCAAAAATTTGATTTCAAAATATCTTCTTATCTTTTTATCTTTTCAAATTTGATTTTCAACTCTTTTTCAACTAAGTAATTGACTTTTTGTTTGTTTCTTATCTTTTTCAAAACCACCTAACTACTTTTTCCTCTCTAATTTTTGAAAATTTCTCCTTCCTTTTCAAAATTCTTTTAATTAATTAATTGTTTTAAATTTTAATTTTAATTTTATTTCACCTTTAATTTTCGAAAATCATTAACTCCTTTTCAAAAATTATTTTCGAAAACTTCTCTCTCTCATCTTATTCTATTTATTTATTCATTTACTAACACTTCTCTTCATCTCAAATCTCTGCTCCTATCCTCACCCTTGTGTTTGGATTATTCATTCTTCTTCACTCTTATTCACTTTCTTCTTCTACTAACATAAAGGAATCTCTATACTGTGACATAGAGGATTCCTCTTCCTTTTCTGTTCTCTTCTTTCTCATATGAGCAGGAACAAGGAAAAAGGCATTCTTGTTGAAGCTGATCCTGAACCTGAAAGGACTCTGAAGAGGAAACTAAGAGAAGCTAAATTACAACGATCCAGAGACAACCTTACTGAAATTTTCGAACAAGAAAAGGATATGGCAGCCAAACCCAACAACAATAATGCAAGGAGGATGCTTGGTGGTTATACTACACCTACTTCCAAGTTTGATGGAAGAAGCATCTCAATTCCTGCCATTGGAGCAAACAATTTTGAGTTGAAACCTCAACTAGTTGCTCTAATGCAACAAAACTGCAAGTTTTATGGACTTCCATCAGAAGATCCCTACCAATTTTTAATTGAGTTCTTGTAGATATGTGAGACTGTTAAGACTAATGGAGTAGATCTTGAAGTCTACAGGCTCATGCTTTTCTCTTTTGCTGTAAGAGATAGAGCTAGAACATGGTTGGACTCACAACCTAAGGATAGCCTGGACTCTTGGGATAAGCTGGTCATGGCCTTCTTGGTTAAATTCTTCCCTCCTCAAAAGCTGAGCAAGCTTAGAGTGGATGTTCAGACCTTCAAGCAAAAAGATGGTGAATCCCTCTATGAAGCTTGGGAAAGATACAAG
>NC_029778.3:64338806-64344513 GCF_000817695.3 Arachis duranensis
ATGATCCTGAAAACCCTGCAATGGCAGAGGTAAATTACATAGGGGAAGCCTTTGGCAACACCTATAATTCTTCATGGAGAAATCATCCAAATTTCTCATGGAATGATCAACAAAAGCCTCAACAAGGCTTTAATAATGGTGGAAGAAACAGGTTTAGCAATAGCAAGCTTTTTCCATCATCTTCTCAGCAACAGGCAGAGAATTCTGAGCAGAGCACCTCTAACTTAGCAAATATAGTCTCTAATCTGTCTAAGGCCACTTTAAGTTTCATGAGTGAAACAAGGTCCTCCATCATAAATTTGGAGGCACAAGTGGGCCAGCTAAGTAAGAAAGTCACTGAAACTCCTCCTAGTACTCTCCCAAGAAATACTGAAGAGAATCCAAAAAGAGAGTGCAAGGCCATTGACATAATCAACATGGCCAAACCTAGAGAAGAAGGAGAGGACGTGAATCCCAATGAGGAAGACCTCATGGGATGTCTCTCAAGCAAGAAGGAGTTCCTTATTGAGGACTTAAAGGAATCTGAAGGTCATATAGAGACCATAGAGATCCCATTAAACCTCCTTCTGCCATTCATGAGCTCTGAAAATTATTCTTCCTCTGAAGAGGATGAAGATGTAACTGGAGAGCAAGTTGCTCAATATCTAGGAGCTATCATGAAGCTGAATGCCAAGTTGTTTGGTAATGAGACTTGGGAATGTGAACCTCCCTTGCTCATTAGTGAACTAGATACATGGGTTCAGCAAACTTTACCTCAAAAGAAACAAGATCCTGGTAAATTCTTAATACCCTGTACCATAGGCACCATGACCTTTGAAAAGGCTCTATGTGACCTAGGGTTAGGCATAAATCTTATGCCACTCTCTGTAATGGAGAAGTTGGGGATCATTGAGGTACAGCCTGCCATATTCTCATTACAAATGGCAGACAAGTCAGTAAGACAAGCTTATGGATTGGTAGAGGACATGTTAGTAAAGGTTAAAGGCCTTTACATCCCTGCTGATTTCATAATCTTAGACACTAGGAAGGAGGAAGATGAATGCATCATCCTTGGAAGACCCTTCCTAGCCATAGCAGGAGCTGTGATAGATGTTAACAGAGGAGAATTAGTCCTTCAATTGAATGGGGATTACCTTGTGTTTAAGACCCAAGGGCGTTCTTCTTTAACAATGGAGAGGAAGCATGAAAAGCTTCTCTCAGTACAGAGTCAAACAGAGTCCCCACAATCAAACTCTAAGTTTGGTGTTGGAAGGCCACATCCAAATACTAAGTTTGGTGTTGAATCCCCACATCCAAACTCTAAGTTTGGTGTTGGAAGTCTACAACATTGACCTGATCACCTGTGTGGCTCCATGAGAGCCCACTGTCAAGCTATTGACATTAAAGAAATGCTTATTGGGAGGCAACCCAATTTTTATTTATCTAATTTTATTTTTTTTATTGTTCTTTTATGTTTTATTAGGTTCATGATCATGTGGAGTCACGAAAAAAATACTAAAACTAAAAACAGAATCAAACACAGCAGAAGAAAAATCACACCCTGGAGGAAGGACTTACTGGCATTTAAACGCCAGTAAAAAGCATTTGGCTGGCGTTCAATGCCAGAACAGAGCATGGATATGGCATTGAACGCCAGAAACAAGCAACATCCTGGTGTTCAAACGCCAGGAATACACCCTGAGGAGAGCTGGCGCTGAACGCCAGAAACAAGCATGAAACTGGCGTTCAACGCCAGAAACATGCTACAGATGGGCGCTGAACGCCCAAAACAAGCATCAATCCGGCGTTCAAATGCCAGAATTGCATGCAAGGAATTTCACACGCCTAATGGGTGCAGGGTTGTTAAATCCTTGACACCACAAGATCTGTGGACCCCACAGGATCATCTCAAGATATGTGGACCCCACAGGATCCCCACCTACCTCAACTCACCTTCTCTCTTCTTCACACAATCCCATAAACACTCTTCCCCAAAAGCCCTTCACCAATCACCTCAAACACTCTTCCCCATCACCTCTTCACCACTCACATCCTTCCACTCTTCCCCATAAACCCCACCTACCTTCAAAATTCAAAATCTCTTTCCCATCCAAACCCACCCAATATGGCCGAACCTTAACCCCTCTCCCTCCACTATATAAACCCCTCAATTCTTCTTCATTTTCACACAACACAACCCTCTCTTCTCTTCCTTGGCCGAAACACAACCCTCTCTCCCCTCCTCCATATTTTCTTCTTCTTCATCTATTATTTCTTCTCCTGCTCGAAGGCGAGTAATATTCTAAGTTTGGTGTGGTAAAAGCATAGCTTTTTGTTTTTTCATAACCACCTATGGCACCTAAGGCCGGAGAAACCTCTAGAAAAGGAAAAGGGAAGACAAAAGCTTCCACCTCCGAGTCATGGGAGATGGAGAGATTCATCTCTAAAGCCCATCAAGACCACTTCTATGATGTTGTGGCCAAGAAGAAGGTGATCCCTGAGCTCCCTTTCAAGCTCATGAAAAATGAGTATCCAGAGATCTGACATGAGATCCAAAGAAGAGGTTGGGAAGTTCTAACCAACCCCATTCAACAAGTCAAAATCCTAATGGTTTAAGAGTTCTATGCCAATGCATGGATCACTAGGAACCATGATCAAAGTATGAACCCGAACCCAAAGAATTATCTTACAATGGTTCGGGGGAAATACTTAGATTTTAGTCCAGAAAATGTGAGGTTGGCATTCAACTTGCCCATGATGCAAGGAGATGCACGCCCCTACACAAAAAAGGTCAACTTTGATCAAAGGTTGGACCAAGTCCTTACAGACATATGTGTTGAAGGAGCTCAATGGAAGAGAGACTCCAAAGGCAAGCCGGTTCAATTAAGAAGACTGGACCTCAAGCCTGTGGCTAGAGGATGGTTGGAGTTCATCCAACGCTCCATCATCCCCACTAGCAACCGATCCGAAGTTACTGTGGATCGGGCCATCATGATCCATTTCATCATGATTGGAGAGGAAGTAGAAGTTCATGAAGTCATCTCCCTTGAATTCTACAAAATAGCCGAAAAGTCCTCCACCATGGAAAGGATAGCTTTTCCTCATCTTATTTGCCATCTATGTTACTCAGCTGGAGTTATCATAGAAGGAGACATCCCCATTGAGGAGGATAAGCCCATCACTAAGAAGAGGATGGAGCAAACAAGAGAGCCCACTCATAGATCCCAAGAGACGCATGAGGAAGCTCATCACCAAGAAATCCCATAAATGCTTCAAGGGATGCACTTTCCTCCCAACAACTATTGGGAACAATGCAACACTTCTCTAGAAGACTTGAGTTACAATATGGATCAATTAAGGGTGGAACATCAAGAACATTCCATCATTCTCCATGAAATTAGAGAAGATCAAAGAGTAATGAGGGAGGAGCAACAAAGGCAAGGAAGAGACATAGAAGAGCTCAAGGACATCATTGGTTCTTCAAGAAGAAAGCACCACCATCACTAAGGTGGACTCATTCCTTGTTCTTATTTCTCTGTTTTTCAATTTTTAAGCTTTATGTTATCTATGTTTATGTCTTTATTACATGATCATTAGTATGTAGTAACTATGTCTTAAAGTTATGAATAATTCCATGAATCCTTCACCTTTCTTAAATGAAACATGTTTTTAATACAAAAAGAACAAGAAGTACATGAGTTTCGAATTTATCCTTGAATTTATTTTAATTATATTGATGTGGTGACAATACTTTTTTTTCTGAATGAATGCTTGAACAGTGAATATTTTTGATAATTTATCCTTGAATTTAGTTTAATTATATTAATGTGGTGACAATACTTTTTGTTTAATGAATGAATGCTTGAACAATGCATATTTTTTGATCTAGAGAAATGCTATTGATAATCTAAAAAATCATGAAATTGATTCTTGAAGTAAGAAAAAGCAGTGAAAAAGCAAAAGCTTGCGAAAAAAATAATTTTGGCGAAAAAAATAAATAGAAAGAAAAAAAAAAGCAAGCAGAAAAAGCCAATAGCCCTTAAAACCAAAAGGCAAGGGTAAAAAGGATCCAAGGCTTTGAGCATCAATGGATAGGAGGGCCCAAGGAACTAAAATCCAGGCCTAAGCGGCTAAATCAAGCTGTCCCTAACCATGTGTTTGTGGCATGCAGGTCCAAGTGAAAAGCTTGAGACTAAGTGGTTAAAGTCGTGATCCAAAGCAAAAAGAGTGTGCTTAAGAACCCTGGACACCTCTAACTAGGGACTTTAGCAAAGCTAAGTCACAATCTGAAAAAGTTCACCCAGTCATGTGTCTGTGACATTTATGTATCCGGTGGTAATACTGGGAAACAAAGTGCTTCGGGCCACGGCCAAGACTCATGAAAGTAGCTGTGTTCAAGAATCAACAAACTTAACTAGGAGAATCAATAACACTATCTGAAATTCTAAGTTCCTAGAGATGCCAATCATTCTAAACTTCAAAGGATAAAGTGAGATGCCAAAACTATTCAGAAGCAAAAAGCTACAAGTCCCACTCATCTAATTAGAATTAATATTCATTGATATTCTGAGCTTTATAGTATATTCTCTTCTTTTTATCCTAATTGATTTTCAGTTGCTTGGGGACAAGCAACAAATTAAGTTTGGTGTTGTGATAAGCGGATAATTTACACGCTTTTTGGCATTGTTTTTAGGTAGTTTTTAGTAGGATCTAGCTACTTTTAGGGATGTTTTCATTAGTTTTTATGCTAAATTCATATTTCTAGACTTTACTACGAGTTTGTGTGTTTTTTCTGATTTCAGATATTTTCTGGCTGAAATTGAGAGACCTGAGCAAAACTCTGATAAGAAGGTTGACAAAGGACAGCTGATGCTGTTGGATTCTGACCTCCCTGCACTCGAAATGGATTTTCTGGAGCTACAAAACTTCAAATGGTGCGCTCTGAATGGCGTTGGAAAGTAGACATCCATAGCTTTCCAGCAATATATAATAGTTTATACTTTATTCGAGATTAGACGACGTAAACTGGCGCTCAACGCCAGTTCCATGTTGCATTCTGGAGTCAAACGCCAGAAACACGTCACGAACCAGAGTTGAACGCCAAAAACACGATACAACTTGGTGTTCAACTCCAAAAGAAGCCTTTGCACGTGTAAAGCTCAAGTGCAGCCCAAGCACACACCAAGTGGGCCTGGAAAGTGGATTTCTGCATCAATTACTTACTTTTGTAAACCCTAGTAGCTAGTCTAGTATAAATAGGACATTTTACTATTGTATTAGACATCCTGGATTGTATTTTTGATCCTGTGATCAAGTTTTGGGGGCTGGCCATTCGGCCATGCCTGGACCACCATCACTTATGTATTTTCAACGGTGGAGTTTCTACACACCATAGATTAAGGGTGTGGAGCTCTGCTGTACCTCGAGTTTCAATGCAATTACTACTATTTTCTATTCAATTCGACTTATTCTTATTCTAAGATATTCGTTGCACTTCAACATGATGAATTTGATGATCCATGACACTCATTATCATTCTCACCTATGAACGCGTGACTGACAACCACTTCCGTTCTACCTTAGACCGGGCGCATATCTCTTGGATTGAGAATCCGGAAAGTTTAAACCTTGTCTGTGGTATTCCGAGTAGGATTCAGGGATTGAATGACTGTGACGAGCTTCAAACTCGCGATTGTTGGGCGTGATGACAAATGCAAAAGAATCAATA
>NC_029778.3:64344664-64353711 GCF_000817695.3 Arachis duranensis
GTGATGCCCTACATACAGCTTGCCATGGAAAGGAGTAAGAAGGATTGGATGAAGGTAGTAGGAAAGCAGAGATTCAGAAGGAGCACAACATCTTCATACGCCTATCTGAAATTCCCATCAATGATTTACATAAGTATTTCTATCTTTATTTTCTGTTTATTTATTATTATTATTCGAAAACTCCATAACCATTTATTATCCGCCTAATTGAGATTTACAAGGTGACCATAGCTTGTTTCATACCAACAATCTCTGTGGGATCGACCCTTACTCACGTAAGGTTTATTACTTGGACGACCCAGTGCACTTGCTGGTTAGTTGTGCGAGATTGTGAAGAAAGTGTTGAGTTATAAACGCGCATACCAAGTTGAATGCCATTATTAGAGATCAAAATTTCGCCCACCATTGGCTAAGTTATTTTTCATCATTTAATTAATTGATACCGTCTCATTTCATCTTAGGTTTCTCTGCTGGCATCATATTTGGAAAAGTGGGAGATAGATGACAAAGCAGAACTAATCATCATAAAGGTTGTTATTTACTTTATAATCTTCTGAATTTGTTGGCACAAAATTGTTATTTGTTATGAATTCTCTTTCCGATTGAGTCCTTTTATTATAGAGCCTTAAAAAAAATGAGAAATGCTTGGGGTCATCAGAATTTACTATTTTTTGCCATCTCTTAACCATTAACTCAATTTCTTTAGTTTAGTTCTTTTAGTTTAGTAATCTAACAACTTATTTTATCTCATACTTTTAAACATTAAATTTTAATTGAGGCCAAAAATAATAAATTATGATGCCCCCTAGCATATTAATATAAAAAATCAATTTTACCCTTCGTATATTAATACAAGAAAAAGTATATGGAACCAAAATGTTACCGGCCAAAAACTAAACAAAATCACATTAATTTATATTAATAATTAATTAATTTTAAATTTTTTAAATTCAAAATTTAAAAAATTTGAAATTGATTAAGTAAACCTAATTAAAACCTATAAAAACCTTCTTTTTCTATCTCACATTAACCTATCCACCTCCAACAATTACACACAGAGACCCATCTCTCTCACCGTCAGGTCCTCTCCGCCTCCCCACCGCGACCCACTCTTCTATAGCAGAGCATGTACTGCAAGGTGCCGGTTATCATCTCGTCTAAACTTTTGCCGCAGAGCCTGTAGAACTTGCTGCCAGCGCTGCAACTGTGTGCCGTCGAGCACCGCAAGCAACCAAGAAGTGTGCCCTTGCTATGCTAGCTTGACCACCTACAGTGGCAAGCGCAAGTGCTCTTAATTTCAACCAATTACTTAATTAAATCCATGCATGTGTATATTGCTCCATCACCACGCTCTCGATAAACTCGTGGAAGAATAATAATTGTTTACTCATTTTTTTCAATTCTTGTTGAATTAATAATCATTATTGTGCAAATTTGGTGGTTTCTTTTTCTTTTTATTTTGTTTATATATGTACCTTAATTTGCTGGACGGTTGTATCAATTATGTTATTAATAAAAGAGTTTACTATTTCATATCGATGTTGCTCTTTTTGGGATATTAGGTGTTGTTTTGATAATTAAAAAGACTGCAAACTACACACTTGATCTTAGACAAAAGGAGTTCTTGAACAATTACAGAAATATAAAAAAACATCTATTTAATATAAAAAAATATTCTTACTTAACAAAAAAATATCCAGTTATATTTTAACAAAAATAATTAAATATTTATAAATTTAAAAAATTATGAAATTCTTAAACAAATAGAGACATTCACATTTGTAATACAAAAAAATTTGAAAAATATATAAAAGAACATCCATTTAGTATGAAAAAGAAATACTCTGACACTTAGCAGAAGAAACATCCATATATATTAACTCGTAGAGATTTTGGATTCACCCAAAGGTATTTGGTTAGTTTTTGTCTAATACCCTTTTGGTTCCCTAAGATTGTTGTTAATACAAAAGCGAAGGGTTTGGAGAAGAGAAAAGGTGGTAGAGGTCTAACAGTAGTAGGCGGTGGTTATTGGTAGTGATAAAAATTTGTATGGAAATAAATGATGAAAATGTAAGGGATATGAGCACCACGTCGCACTCCCTCTCCTCTCCTCGCGTGACCCACTTCTCCCTTGGTTCTCTCTTCCTCTCCGCCCTCCCTTTCTTTCTTTCCTTCTTTCTTTTCTTTCTTCGCTTTTGCGTGTGTGTGTCACTTGAGTGGAGTGAGTGCTGTGAGGGATGTAAGCGGCGGTGTGTGTGTGAGGAGCGTGTAAGGTGGGAGTGATGTTAGAAATTAGGGTTGCGGTTTTAGGTAAAAGTAGGTATAAGGGTAATTTTTTTGGGTGACTAGGTATAAGGGTAATTTGATCCTTTCTAATAAAAATAGGGATAATATATAATTGAAATTAATTTTAATTCAATAAAATTATAAAATCTCATCACTTTGATTTAATATTTTTTTGGTGAATAATTATTTAAAAATAAAATCATGAATAATATTATAAATTAAAAATAATTTATTATTTATTTTCTAACAATTGGAAATCTTACAGACTTAATGATAAGTGTTCGGTTATGGTGGATTTAGGACTAGTAGAAAAAGACAAAAAGCTAAAGTTCTATATTTTGTTCTTAAGAGAGTTTTTCAAAAATTTGTTTAAGTGTAAAAATATGTTAAATTAGAGCGATAATAAACAAAAAATAATATTTGTTATAAATTTATTTTAAATAAGAGAAGGAGGGTATCCCAAAGAAGCAGCGACAACAATTTTATCTTCTGTAATAAGATGGTGATCTTGAGTGTGAGAGGTGGAGCCATGGAGGTAGCGAGAGTGGATAAGGACAACGAACAGCAGAATGAAGAGTAAAGTGAGGGTTAGAATTAAGATTTTTACTTTTTACATTTGTTTTCATTTTTAAATTTTAACTATTTTTATTTATCTTTAACAATTAATTTATTTTGATTTAAATATCTTTGGTATAATAAAAAAGAGAGAGAATGAGGGGAACCCATGCGAGCGGTAGAATGAAGAGTGAAAGTGAGAATTACCATTAGTAAAAATTATATACTAGTTTTATAAAAAAAATATAAAATAATATATACCATTTTTAAATATTAATTATTTAATATTTAATTTTTTATAAAACATAATTAATTAATACAAATAATATTTTTAAAAATAAATTTTTGAAACAATAAAATCATTTTAAAGATTTTAACATTTTAAAATATTTTTTTAGTTACAAAAATTCTTATATTTTGTGATAAACAAATAACTTGTTACAAACAATATTAAATTTTATGACAAATTAATTTTTTTGTTACAAAATATTTTAAACTTTTGCAACAATTTCATTTTTTGATACAAAATATTATAAAATTTTGCAACAAAATACCGATTCGTTACAAAAGCCAATATAATTTGTAACAAAAAAATTAAATCATTACAAAATATCAAAACGTTTTGTAACAAATTGTATTGTTGTTACAAAATATTATTATTATGTAACAATCACTGATTTTTGTTACAAAAAAATCATTATTCGTAACAATTTTAAATTTGTTACAAAGTTTTTGTTACAAATGTTTCATTTTCTTGTAGTATAAGCCTGTAAATAGGATTTTTAATACAAAGTTCGCTTCTTAATGTAAATACATATTTAAATAAGGTTTTAAAACAAAATCACTTTTTCATATACTTTTACAAAAATTCGGACAAAACATCCTCTTAAAAAAATTAGACTTCAACACCCGTCTGGGCTCCCTTATTTTCTCAGTAATCAACCTACTTTATTTCAGTTTAGTAACCAACGGTTCACTTTAAAAATTCAATACGATAATATCCAATCAAACTAGTATACTCAATTACCAACAATTCTCAAACCAGCTTGCAACAGAGCCCACTATCATCAAATAAATCTCAGATAAACAACCAAACCAAGAAATTAAAATAATTAAAAATTTCAGCAACAAATACAATCTCAATCCAAACTCAATTCATGCTTCAGTTTGACAAACAACACTAATTAAACACCATTCAAAACCATAAATCAACGAATCCTCATCAATTAGTAATACAACACACTTATGAATTATTTGCAATTATTTAATAAGCTTTCTAGGCATTCTTAAATTAAAATATTTAATTTTAAAAATAAACTCCTACCTTTGAATGAAATCAAAATCAACGAAAGGCCGTATGAAATCAAAATAATGAAAACTCTGGAGAATTTTTTTGACTGAGCTGTTGAAGAAGAAAACGTCAGAAATCGCCTGTACCTCCTAGAACTCCAATTGGTCGTACTCAAGGGGAAGAGAAGCTACGTCACTGTCAACTTCTACCAAACAAAAATAACGCCAACATGTAGAGGAAGAGAATACGAACATTTTTATCGGATTAGATTTTTTATTAGAGTTATGGATTTCAAAAAATTAGAGTCGGAAACTCATGGTTTCTATGGAAGCTCATTCGGCCTTTTTTTCTTCTTTTTTTCCCAAGTTCATTTAGTGAGTAATGAATAGAAAGAAAGATGATAGTAATGAATGAAGTTTTGTGGTGGTTAAGGCATTATAGGTGTCATTAGTTAATAAGGAATGATAAATTTTAAACTCAAAATATCATAAAATTTAATTTAATTATTTTTAGAAAAATAATTTTCTTTAAATAAAATACTAAATCATGAATAACTTACTATTCAATTTTTCAAAAGCTCGGGGTGTTATATTATGCATTACTTGTATCCTTGGTAAAACTGTGATTCTTCTAACTTCTAAATGAATTATACAACAACATTACAAGAAATTATAAAAACAATTCTGCTAGGAACCAACTCAATATCTGCCAACTACTAGCCAACTTAAATAAGCTGGATCCAAAATTCAAATGACAAAAAAAATCATCTACCCAAATATCTAATTTTTACCCTAATTACCGTAAAGAATTCAATTGTGGCTCACTTCTCTCCAGCTCTATACCATCATCGAGCTTCTCCTCCATGGCGGCACGTTCTGCGTCTTGCCCCCCTAGTTGTCTTCTCTCCCACCACTAACCCCAATCAGCGCAGTCTAGTACTCATGTGAAGAAGCCGCTTCCATCGCATGCGAGGTAGCCATACCCGTCGACCATGACTCTACTTATTGCTGCCTTTACATCAAACGCTAGTCGAATATGCCATCACGGACTCATCTTCTCCGATAGGTGCGTCAACAACAACCACGCCTTCGGCATTCATCAGGACGCCCCTAGTTTCTGTCTCAATTGCACGCTGCTGCATATGAACCACCTCATTCGACGCTGACATGTCAGTGCATGTTAGGGTTTCATTGGAAATTGGATGTTGCTAATCTGTGTTAGGGTTCAGAAACTGCAGTTGTTGTCGATTTATGTTTAATTTTGCTGAATTCACCAAGATGTTCTCCAATTGGTTAGTATATTGTTAGGGTTTTATGTAATAGAAGATGCTTCTCTTCTATTTTTGGTTTTAGAAGAATGTATACTGGTTCTTGTGTTAAGATATTCTGATTTTTAGTGGATTGATAAATGGATTTGTCTTTGATTTCAATTGTTGGATGTTTTTAATCATGCAAATTGGATGTCTATTTTTGTTGAGTATGCATATAATTTAATTATAATTTATTGGATGTTGCTTTTTGTTGTGAATGGATGGTTCTTACTGAATGATCATAGATGTTATTTTTACCATAAAATTGTTATTTTCTTAAGAAGATTAGTTCTGATTTAACCACATGTAATGTTTTTTATCTACACCCGTGAAGAGTTTTGAATTATTGAGATGCAGTCATCTCCTGAAACCAAACATTATACAGCAAATTATTTTTTTTTTGACAAATTACTAGAGTGCATACTTTGTACTTTGTAACATTTTTCCTCAAAGTAACATGCATGACATTTCGCATGTCCCAAATCCCAATTATGAACCATTTGGTATGTGTATATGAATCTAAAACATGAACCACTATCTAATAATTGCACAATTACAATCAAAAGTGACATGTTAATATTACCCTAGAAAGAAATCATAATATCTTCCATAAAGCTTTTTCTTTTAGGCCAACACGCTTGTTCTAATTATAGTATCTCTGACCTCAACACCCTTATATACCCTAATGTGGAATCCATCAGTATTAGGGCTTGAAGGAGGTGCTAACACTCTAAGATGGAATGCAACAACCCGCATGCAACTAGTTAATACCAAGTGCATTTGCTGGCTATTTAACAATGTAAGGTTCTTCACTTTCAGGTTCTTGCATGTATGAAAAGTGAGGGCCTCCAGTGTAAATGTGGTTTCATTTCATATGAGACACCAAATAAATATGTTATTACCTCCATGTTTAAATAATTGTCACTAACTATTGGAGCAGGATGGCATGGCTGCAAAAAGGACACATTTTGAAGATACATGAATTTAAAGTTGTAAGAAGCCAGGCAATACAATTGTGGAGTTGGTCTTGCATGATCTGGCCCATCATTCATATTTGAAAAAATAACTAGATATTATTGTTGTTCTTTTCCTTATCCTCTTTTTTTCTCCTTTAAATTTTGTTAAAAAATAATAGAATAAATACAAAAAAAATTTTCTTCTTTTGTGATACTTGTATTCACTATCAATTGAATCATCTTTGCAGTAAATAATAAATATAAGTAACTTCTGTTAGGTATCTAATTATTTTTGTAAAGATCTAAGTAGATGTTACTTCTGTCAAGCATTAAGATGTTTCTTTTTCATACTAAATATATGTTACGTTAACAAAACCCATGTGAATAAAATATCAAAAAAGCTTATCCCACACACGTAACTATAAATTTATCATCAAGCTAAGATGCAATGAAAGGAATCATAATATTCATTCAACTTATCCATACAATTTGCAACACTGTAGATACAGAAATTCATCATGACTAAAAGTAATACAAGAAGAATCATCCTTTTAGTATAAAAGAAACATATATTTGTTTAACAAAAGAAATATATGACGTCATCCAATTGAATTTTTGCATAAACATTCAAGTTGTCTACAAGAAAAAAGATACTAAGTAGGACCAAAATAAAATATATCCAATTTTTACAGTATCATAAAAATCCATAACTGTAACTCAAGAAAAATCTTAAAAAGTATCAAAATCATCTCAAATGGTGACGTCATCATATGTGTTAAAGACATTGGTTTGACAAGTGATCAAAGCTTTTATTCTTCATCAGACATAGTAGTATCTGCCCAATTTGATGCACTTTCCCTCCAAGGAATGCTTGGTATATTTGTGTAGAAATTCACCTAAAAAAATTATACAAAAAAACATCCATATACAATAAAAAATATCAAACTAAGAGCAAACGAAAACATCCACACTCTTATATTAATCACACCAAGAACATATGCATAAATATATGCAATTGCAATAGTGCACACAAGATGAAACTCACAAAGGTAATAGCGCCATATGAATTCTAACAATAGATAATCTAAAATATAGATTAAAATCTATAGATAATAAGAATGAAAATGAAGAAACTTAAGACAACAAAAAAGTCTAATTTCTTTAGCCACTTCTAGAATACTTTTTGTTTAAGCAATTTCCAACAATCTTCATTAGACAAAATCTACAAAATGGTACTGGTAAGGAGAAGCAGTGGCAACAATTCTTGAAACAAACATGCTTCCTAACCTACTTGTTAGTGAAGTCAACATTGACATCAATAGAAGCATGTTTTGAGATTTCCAAGGCAATCTCATCTAGAAAGTCCTCAGCTTCATGCAAGGCATTCTGAGTGTCCCTAAGCCAAAGGTGTTGGGCCTTATTATGAGAAGTACAAGAAGATGAGTGATTAATGGCTCTAACATTGTCAACAAGAGACTGAACCTTGAAGAGTGTCCTTTCAAGCTGGTGAAGGTCGTTGTTGTCAAAACCAAAGAGAAGAGAAATCTCTTTATAAGCAAAGCTTGCGGTAGTGATTATGAACCGCGAGGGGAGGAGGGGTTGTGGTGGTGATTTGTGAATCGTGAGGGAAAGGGTTGCGGCGATGGTGTCGGCGGTGCGAATCGCGAGAACAGCGGGCAGTGGTGACAAATCGTGACGAGGAGGGTGCTGTGGTGGTCGGCGGTACTGTGAATCGTGACGAGAACGGCTCTACGGTTGTGGACGGCGCTGTGAATTGTGAGAGAAGCGCTACGGTGGTCTGTGGCAGTGCAAATTGCGAGAGAGGGTGGCACTCTCGAGGGACGACGATGGCGAGAGTAGTTCGAGTAGGGATGGAACACGATCGCAGAGCGTTATCACGATGTGGGAAAGGAGAATACGGAGTTATGTGGGTTGTTTTACAAAAGTTAATTTTTTAAACAAATCATTAATGTCAATTATTTAAATTATAATTTAATAAAATAAATTAAAATTATTAAAATTAATTAAGTTATATAACTTGGCTGATTAAAAAGTTGTTTCCTTATACTTTTCCTTATAAAAATAATCAAAAAAAATATTTTCCCATAAGGAGTGATTATAAATAGAGTACACTAAAACTAGTCACCAATATAAAATACATGTTGAAATACAAATACATATTGAAAATAAATTAAACCACACATGTCTTTATATACAAATACAATAGTAGCTGATTTTAGTGTACAAATAATATTTTTATTATAAATATCATATGTATGCCCATTTTAACTGAAAACAATTATCACTACCACATAATTAATCTAAACTAGTATATTTATGGCTTAACAGTGTATTTATGTAGGTAACTATAATCTAAAGAACTATATATCATGAAATATGTTAATTAGCTCCTCTATTTTTGGTTGATTTGTATAATATTAAAATTGAACCAACTCTACCATATACCTATAAAATTAAATATAAATTAATAATTCATAAATAGTAGCTTATAATCATCAATACAGAAATTAGAGGCTATAACTTGTATATATGTTGTAGGATTATTAACGACGGTTATTATAATATTTTTCCTTTTTAGTACTCTCTATAATACTCTTTTTTTTTGTGATTCTAAATTAATGAAATAGTA